>NW_020449974.1:884433-1097686 GCF_003343035.1 Apteryx rowi
GCTATACTGAAGATGACTGAAAAATCTCAAGGCCGACTTATTACTCAGTGTGACTACTCCTGTTCCATCCCTCTCTCTCCTGGCCCTCCTTAAAACCTACCTCCACAGAGTCACCAACAAAAGGTCATTTCTCAAAGAACAACATGCGTCTGTGAGAGATGAGCCAGAACTTCCTGGGGCCACCAGCGAGTCTGCCTCTGAGCAGCCACCTGCACTTGGTGACGTTGCTTTGCAGGATACAGACCTTAGGCTCAGATACACAGTTCCTATGGCTTGTTGTGTTTCCCCATGTCAGGGGGACTTGGTGAACCGTCATCATTTGAACCGTCCAATTAAAGCATCACTGTGGCTGGAAAACAGCAACAATGGACCTGTGGAGACATCTCCTGTCACCAATGCCCACAGCACTTTCCTGGATTTGCCATCCAAGGACCAGTTCTCATCTGGYCTCCAATGCTTCACTCTAACTCAGGCATGGCCATTACATGTGAGGGGGGGGTTGCCAACCTGAGAAAACCAGCAGCCATAGAGCAATAACTGTTAATTGACCAAGAGCCGTTGTTGCAGTGCCAACAAGAGCAAAAGAACAAGCAGCTGGCTTTGCCATCTGTGCCTATTTAAATGCAGCTAAAAGAAACTCCTCCCCAGAGTTCCCAGCTGTGAGGAAAGRTAACGTGTCCAGCAATAACTTGGGGCTGCATGTTGGCTGGGTCTGTGGTTCCTAGTCACTCAGACATGTCAAGCCATCAGTAAATGATGTGCTAAGCTTCCACTCCCTGGCTTTGTAGTAGGGAATGACRATGGGCTCTGATGGACACAGTCCTCCACTCAACTGTGCAGCTTTGAGTTATTTCTAGTCCTGATTGCAGTCCACCGTAAATATGACCAGGTGTTCTGAAATTGCTCAGTGCTTAAGGTACTTGCATGAGCTTTGCTGCATCTTGTGTCTCTTTCTACCTGGCTGAGCATAACAAGGAGAGCTTTGTAATGCTTCACCTAAGAGTTCTGGGACACATGGATGTAAAAGGCCATCTACGGAGTCTTGTCCCCCACAGTCCCAGGGGTCATGAATGAGGGATCGCTAATGTCCAGCCACTCTACCCCCAAAACAAAACAAAACCTAACAAAACAAATTAAAAGCCTATGGAGTCTTTTTTTTCAAGGAGCTTCACRTGGTACAACAAAGCGAGGTAGAAGGAATTCCCAATGTGCTAGGATTCTGCTATGACTTGGAAAACTGGGCCATGAAAGGCAATGTCTAAATATAGTATGTTCCCATCTAGTCAAAACGCTGTGAAACTAAATATCCAAACTGACCCCTTCAGTGAGAAAAGATAGAACTCATTACATCTAATGCAGGTGTCTAGTCCAAGCTACCTAAGGTCTGCAGGAGATGGGCCAGTCTCACCTCGCAACTCAAACAGGGCCAGAGCAGGGGCTTGAGCCCAGGTCTGAAATCATGCAGAGTGTTTCTCCCTAGTTCATTCAGCTAGCACTYGGACTAGCACATAGCCTCAATAAGGCCTGGGAACAGGTAAGGGTACTGAACACAGACCAGGGACTGTTCCTAGAAGGCAAAATAGACACAGCCACCCTGTTTTGAGGAAGGGGGAGAAGGGAAGAGAGTTCAGCCATGTGGTTCTGAGCCACGTCATGCCACTTCCCCTTTGGGCCAYAGAATGCGTTCTGTCCATTTTATTTGCTAATATTGATGCAAGCTCAGAGAAGTGAGATGAACCGCAAACTGGAGATGCTGATCAGTCCTCATTGACTCCAAAGGGAGCGGAGGTACCAGGCTGGACTGGATGCTGGACTCTCAGCTGGTTAATGTTATATGAGAGGCTTTAAGGCATCTTGAGCTGTTCCTTCACTCTCCCGTGACCATTGACATGGCTGCTGTTGCGAGTTCAGTGCCTTGTGTCTGCACAGACTCAATCCCTTGTGGTTGTTGCATGTCAAAGGTATCAGATAAGGCCACAGAACCCATCTCTCTTTCWAGGATCTGGAGAAAGTGATACYTGTTCTCCCAYAGCATGTGCCAACCTGGAAGAACAATTCAGTGYCTATTTTCTGTTCAGCATTGCTGTTTCCTTGGCAGAAAATGCACAGCCARTCTTGATCAATCTTGATAGAGATGAGAAACTTTGAACTCACGAATTGGTGACTGTCCCAGGGAAGCAACTGCACTGTTTTTTTGATTTTTCGATTCACCATGTTTGCATCTCTGCTCTGCTCTAAGTCCCCTGCAGCTCAGACATCAGATTCTGCCAAGACAGGTGTTTTCTTTACAGGGCAGTGAATCCATGCTTCCTTTCTCCTTCTGTTCTCTGTCCTTAAGTTTTCCAGAGCAAGTCTCAGGAGAAGTTCATGTAACACCTAAGACACTTGCATCCCGTCTGCTTTATTTTGATTCCAGCTGGTAGCTCCCACCACAACCAGTGCAAATCAGATCCTYGGCGAGGGGAGCCCAGGCCTCCAAAGACTAGTCCCGAGGAAGTGCTCAKCTCTTCCTCTGGTCCTTGTAAAATCTGGAAACTTTTGGGCTATGATGTGATACTGACTCATGGTCTCACACTGACTATTTCTGCACAGGGGTTATCCACTATCAACAAGCTGTGTTTAATGACTGAGAAGCGAATGCATGGGAATAGCCAGCTAAAGCATAGATATATAATAAAGCATCCTGTGAAGGTTTAAACGAAGTTCTGTTTGCTGGGAAATATCCAAAAAAAAGACTATCTTTTACATTTCTACCTCATTGTGCATCCCTGGAAGTCCGGAAATCAAGGCCATCTGTAGGTTTAGCATGCTCTGTGGTAGACAACAGAGACACTTTGTAAGGGATTCCAGGTCTCAAGAAGATGAAAAGTAAGCATTAATCTTTACTGTGTGCTATATTTCCAACAGAGATCCCCATGAGCAAYGAATCTAGTAGTTTGATACATCAGGAGATGACTGTCTGGAGACATCAGTCCCAAGAAGAGAGAGAAACAAAAAATAATCATGTGTTTGACTAAAGATTGTGTCACCGTGTGCACTGAACTTGGTGCTCTTTTAGCACCTGGCCCCAGATATGTCTCTTTCCACAACGGTAATTAGGGATAGCCTTAAGGCTACCAGTCACAGTCATTCCACTGATGTATCATCTCAGCTTACAGCTGTCCAACTCACTCAGCTTTGCTCCCCCTGCATGTCTACCAACCTTCGCTTTTCCTGCAGAGGGTTTGAAAAACAGGTATGTGTGCAGATCTCAAACAGAAGCACTTTAGGACCACAGTTGCTTACTTCAGCACTTCTCCATCTGGCCTAGGAGGAGACACGAGATTTCGTGTCCAACTCCTGGAAGGCACCAAAAGGAGTCTGGGACATCTTGATATCMCATACAGGAAAAAAGGTAGCAGAATGCAGACGGCCAAGGGCTGATGCCTGTRGGGACAGGGCAGTTCTCATGGCTTTGGCGGTTGTAGAGTGATATCAGAACTGACAGTAAATGTCATTGTAGATGTAGCCAACTGGTGTGTGAGCATAACAAGGCAGAACCAAGATGCTCGGCCTGGCAGGCACGTCCTGAAAGCAGAAGGGTCAAACCTCCTAGAGGTAATTGTGTGACAGTGACCTTGCTGGAAAGGATTTTCCCAGGGACACTTTTCCCTCAGCATCTCCAGAGCTGGTCAGTCATTTCTGCACTCTGCCGGGTGTAGACAGGTAGAGAAGAAAGACACGTAGTACATGCTCTGTCCTGAAGGCTTAGCCATTACTTTTTCCCATTTATTCAGTTTCCTTTTTACAGTAAAGGTCATTCTACCTGAAAGTGTTGGGTGGCGTTTTGGGGTTTCCTTTCCACAGGGAAAATGTAACTCAGGTTAGACTGCATACAGTAAATATGTCTCAGTATTTACTATGTATTCATACWCCCAACACATACCAAAATACGAAAGCATTCTTCAAGCGATGGAAGAAAAGCTGATAATAATATGTGTTTTTTATATAATTCAGGCACAACTATCTGTCAACAGAGCAAGGTAATTATCCCAATAAGATTTCATGAAACGAGAAAATATCACGGATTTTATAAACCTTATTAACATGCGGAGCGAATGCAAAACAACAAAAGGAGTCTTAAAACAAAATGTTATGTTAAAATCAATATTGATTGCTGGGGATAAGTGTTATATGAGGCAGTAAAACTCCGTAAAATTCCTCCCCAAAACAAGGCTATAGACAAACCAAAGGAGAGTGAATAGCTCTAAAGCAGTCTAATCGCTTTGCAAACTGGGGAAGGAGCATCGCGATGCCGATTTGTTCCAACAGCAACATGCTCTCCCCAAAATGTTCCTCCTCTTTTCCTTCTCCTGCCCCCTGCAACAAGCCCAAATAATAGCCCATTACTGAATGCACCGTAATGTCGCCTTCAGGGATCTAAGTAAGTATCAATTTGGAAATTAGCAGCCTGGTTCAACGAGCAACATACCAGCCCTGCAGGCGCAAAGAGTGATTTGAAACTTGCACATGTGCTGCCTCACCAAACGCTGCTCTCATTACCCTTTTCCCTTCTCCTCCGTGCAAGCTCCCATAGCCTCTTCACACAGGCAGGCTGTTTCACACCGGCTCTTTGGCAGCAGCCGTCACCACTGCACGGAGGAGAGACGGTTGCCAGGGCGTGCTGGGGCAGTCCTCCAACTGTCTGCCTCCCCTGCATCCTTCCCAAAATTATACATCCATCAGCCCCAGAGCGAGGGGGCCCCTGGCACTCGAGGTCAGATCTGGGTGATGCCGTGACAAGCCCAGGAGTGGAGCCTGCCTGTGCTGGGCACTGTTTGCACTGAGCATCTGTCTTCGGGATCAGGCTCCAGAGTGGCAAGTCTTCACCAGGGAGCAATTGATCCGGGGCTGTCTGGCAAATCCTGTCCCATGGTGGTTTGCAAAAATTCCCAGACCCGGCTTTTGAGACTGCAGCCCCTCCTGCATATGTGTTTACAGCATACTCAACCAGTATTTTAGCCACAAAGCCTGTCTGAGCGTTGAAGCCCGCCACTTCCGAGCATCATGCATGAAGTCCTCACCTCTCTGGAGTGAAGGGAAGCTATGCTGTCTGCAGCTAGCAGGATCTCACCCTTGGGCTCTTCGTTAAGCAGAGAAAGGCAAAGTGGAGCTGTAAGGACAGCCACCCACCACCACAGATCCCCAGGTCTCCTGCATTAAGTGCGAGTTCCTGCAACAGGGCCCTGCACTTCACAGCCAGGACCCCCCACCAGCAATGCAATGCCATAGTCTCTTCTCCCTCTTTGAAAGCTCACATGCCAGATGTGGCTGACCAGCCCGATCTGACATCCTAACAAGCAATATATGATATGTGCAGTCATGAGAAGAAGAGAGGCTGTGGTTTTGCACTGTGGCTGGAGGAGCGATTCCTCGCGAGGCTCACCATCCAAAGGAGATGCAAAATGGCAACCCCAAAACATGTTGCCTCCTCCACCATGAGACCAAGCAGGAGGGTCCCCCTGCCATGAGGGGTGTCATGTTTGGGAACRAAGAAGCTTGAGAATTACTCTCCCGACCTTACCTCTTGGTCTCATCCACCACAGTTCAGACAAACACGCTCCTGTCTCTGCCTTCTGGGCTAAAATTACTTCCTGGGCATCTCAGAAAGATCTGGTGGTGTCAAAAAAAGGACTTGCAAGACTTCCATAGATGCACTCAGGACTTAGCAACAGCCAAGCCTGTGCTCTCTGGGATAGCTGAGGCCAGGCGAATGGCTGGATTGAAGAAGGTTTTGAATAGGGCAAGAGACCTACCTAGAGCAAGGCTGCAATTTCTCTCCAGAGTGGAAGAGTTTGGTGCATTAGTAAGACAGAAAATATGGTGTACCGACAAGAACATGGGCAACTGGGATGGGGAGAAGCAGATGAATTCAGGGAAACTCCAGCAGCTTCTGGGGATACCTGGGAGAGCTGGGGACTGGACGTGATGGGCTGAGAGCACCCTGGGTAGTACTGTGCTGTTACGAATAATCAGCCAGCCTTATCTACAATTAGAGAGCTGGAAGTTTCTCACATGGAAGAATAAAGGAGCTAACTATTTATAGCTCAACCTAAATTAACAAATAAGTGTGGAAAATGAGAGAACTGCCAACAATCAGTTTTAGTGCGTAAATTCTCTGTAGGGAAAAGGATCATTTATAGTCCAACAAGTGGTCAGAGACAGGGTCAAGCCAATACACCCCATTTACCCTCCAAAGAGCATTTCAGTTGCCCTGTCTTTTACCTTATTTCTTTATTTGTAATAACATCCCATTTAGAAAAGGACACAAAATGACTCAACTTCTTAGTGACTCTTGACGTTTCAGATGTTTCAGGCTGATGTTGTATCATCAGTCAGAGCTGGCAGCACTCTGGTGCCAGACAGGACAGCTGAAAAGGAAATGTAGTCAAACCCACTCGTTTTTGTGCAGTAATTTTAGCTTGAAAAATTCTCCTCTGTTTCAATAGGAGTTTGCCTGGGATGCAATCAGAGGAAGCACTAGAAACAAGCAGTGTGACCTGGCCTCCTGAACTAGAAAACCTATGGCGAAAAAGTACATGTATGTAAATATTCCTTGGATCAGAACAAAACCCATGATCCTTGCAGACACACCAGTGTGCATATAGATACACACATGCACACGCACACAAATCTCCACCACTGACCAGTTACATTATGAGTGACATGTAATTCATCRCGCATAGACCTAAAGAATGGGCTCTGACCAAAAAGCCCAGTCCTGAAACCATGGCAGTGGTATTTGGGGTGATTTTAACAAACATAAAGCTCCAGTTCTAGAACATCAACTCTTTCATTCCTTGGAGATGCAGAAGTAAAATATTTTGCCATTTCTAAGAAAAAAATGACTTTTTGTTTTAATACTTAAGTTTTCATCCTGACTCAGAACAGGAGCAAACAGGAAACATCAGAAATTCTTCCAGGACAGAAAYTCCATTTTTTTCCATTGCTCTTTTGTGTCTTATCTTCTTCTACATGATGTTTATCATCAAGACGGGTGAATTTTCAAGGGAGTTTTTTCACCCAGGCCCTTAATAGCATCATTGTTCTTAGGATGAAGAGCATGTCCTTAGAACATCTTCCCCATCCTCAGGCTACCGAGCCAACTCTTTGCTAAACTCGTCAATAGCCACCAACTCTCATTCCTCTTGCCACCCCGTCAAGCAAAAAAATGTTCTTCAGCCACCACAAACCTCAGCACTGGGAAGCTTTGTTTAATCTGGGGCTACTATAGGTCATTGGCTAGCAATGCTGTGAGGGTTTAAACATTGTTTACAGCTTTCCTATCTGCATTAATATGCAGAATTAATGCAGCGTACACAGAATTCGCTCAAAGGCTCTTGCTGTGTTTTTAGTTTTGTCTTTTGCTTATTGAAATTATGGCTTGTATCTAACCACCAGTGACACCATGAAATGTAACTAGGGTTTATCTTTTTTAATTTGTTGTTGTTATTTTTTTTCCTTAAAATTGCAACGTTTGGGGAAAATTCTCTTTTCTGAATCAAGTGGAAGGTTTTATCTCTTCCTGAACTGGGAGCCCTCACAGATATATTGTAGAAAACTTTTAATGCCATTCCCTCAAGGTGAGCGAGTTATCATCCAGCCAACTCATCCTCATTGACACCATGTGTGTTTGGAATTGCTTACCACTGAGGAAGGCTAAAAGTGGGAGGAAGCCAGTGGGCAAAGTCTGAATGACGTATTGGGCATAGCGCGGGAAATGAGCTGAGCATTAACACAAGAGGTTCTGACTCTGCTGGAGCTGCTACAGCCCTTCAGTGCCRCAGATTTGATGTCCCTGGTTGTAATTACTGCAAAAAACACACTAAATAACTCAGTTCTCTGGAATTTTTTCCCTACTCTGGGCAACTGCCCATCACCAGCTTGCAGCTGGGAGGTGACCATTGCAGAGCTAGCTGGTCTACGGCCAGAGCAGTTCCCAGCTCACAACGCTGATGTGAGAGCACGGCGAAAGGAAGGATTGCAACAAAGAGTAAGGAAGAAAGGAAGAGGAAGGCAATGCCGTCTTCTTGTCCTGATCCTACTCCCTTTGGAGCTTTCAGCAAAGCAGACCAGCACTGTAAGCTTTACCAGGCAGGGACTGTTACTCACTACTATGTTTTCGATAATCAAATGACAACCGAACGCTGATCCTGACCTCATTGCCTCACAGAGATAAATTAATAATAATAAATAATGCTAGAGATAACATTAATGATGGGTTCTGCATTGCTAAATGGGAAGTTTTCACTAGCGGCAGTATTTCTCTCTGTGACTGGCAGCTAATATGCTGCAATTGATGCCTTACAAAATGAACRCTGCAGTGTTAAGGGGAAGAGATGGGTGAGTATTTCTCTAACCGAGTGCTCTGGGTCAAACGGTGATCTCACGCAGTGTGACACAAGCCTGGCCTGAAATGTCAAGCCCTTTGTTGGGGGAGAGGGGTGAGCAGGCCAGGTCATGTCTCGTTTTTAAAAGGATTGTTTGTGACTTACTCCATCCAGCGCTTTGGACTGGGAGGACCCAAACAATCCGTCTGTTCATTCTCCAGCAGAGTGGTATTTTCGGGAAGACAAGGGGCTGGCATTAATTTCCTTGCATCTACCGTTTTTTTTTCTTTTTCTCCTCAGTTTGTTTCTTTAGAAATGCACCCAGCTTGCATAGTTGAAGGAAGGGAGGGCAGAATTCACTGATGTTCAAGTCCAGATCAGTATCTGGATCAAGGAGGCAACAGGATCCTTAGGTCAACTCTGTTCTCCCCCGCTGTGCCTCCAGCTGAGACTACAGACATCGTGGGTTTTGCAGTCACTGCTCCTTGGGTGCAGGGGACCTCTCAAGCAGGACATCCCCATGCGTGGGAGCAGCAGRGGCACAGTGGTCTTTTAGGGGTGTCACTCTCTCAATCCTGCTGCATAAGGATTGCCACAAAAGGAGTTTCATCCCATAAGGAAACCCCTACACAGAGCAGATATTCTGGTGGGTTCCAGATCTACAAGCTGCTTCTGTGCCCAATGCAGYTGGGACTGTAAGGAGCAATTCGCATCACCTACTCCACAAGGCAGCCAGACCTTGCCTCCCTATGCAAGGGTGAGAGAAGTAGTTGTAGCATGTAAGATAACCTCCTGTAGATGCCAGTGGTTATTCTATCCTCAGGAAAACAAGGAGGCAGCTTTTGCAGAACAGGTCCTTTACGCTGATTGCCTCTCTTGACCTTACATAGCACAGTACTCACAGCAATGTCTCCATTAGCAATATTCATCCTCAGCTCCCTTTATAGTCGATGGCACTTCTACAGCATGATTCATCCCACCAAAATCAGACCAAACGAATCATCCGCTAGGAGTGCAGATTTCTCTCCACTGACTGCCAGGTGAGCCGAAGGCAGCTAAGTCAGGTGGAGGTATTTGCACCCTGCCTGTCTAAGGTTAGGGCAGATGAATCCTATCACCCCTCACCAAGGCTGAAGAGCAGTTAAGATTGCTGATAACCTTTTAAATACGTGGAACAGGTACAGGCAGGATATAACTGAGCTGAGTCACAACATCTGTGTCTGATCTGGAGAGGAGGGGTATGGAGACATCTCTTCTCCTGTGTTGTCCTGTCACACCTCACCTGGGACCTGTAATTTGCAGAGAAAATCCTGACACCTTTGACCTTGCCTCTTTGCACACTGGAGAAAAGGATATTAAACCTCAGTATCTCTCACAGTTTTTTAGCCCTCTTCTGACATTTCATTGGAGACAGCATGCTGTTGAGGGACCCTATCATTTTAAATTTCTCTTTTCCCCTTCATCAAGTCAACAATTCTATTATGGAATGGTGATTCCATTTCTTAATCTTCCCATTTTCTTCTCAGTGTGTGTTTGCTAATCAATTTCACAAGCCACTGCATGAAGAGTGGGGAGAAGGCCCTCTCCCCTCCTTCATTTGGGCCTTTCCCAGAAACAAGACCAACCCAGTTTTCTTCCTGGTGGGCTGTAGCTCATGTTAGACCCCCAGTGCAGCACTCCATTTACATGGGGCACAGGAGACCACTGGCCACTGTCTCTAGTTACTCATTCCATCCAAGCACGGATGAGAAGGCTTCATCCAACAGTTGCTAACGCTTCATGATAAATAGCTGGAGAATCCCAGCTGACTCCTCAGTGGACAGCTCAAGGGAAAGGACAAAGATTAAAGCAACTGAACCACCATAAGGGCACAGCTCTTGTCTCCAACTCAGAACAAATCATGAGCAAATCATAGTAGTTGAGCAACTCATATGTATCATCACCCAGCTTTGTTCAGTCTGGAAGTGCTAAAACTTTTTTTTGGTTGGTGAAACTGAAACACAGATTTCTAAAGGCACTTGGGTGTCTGAAGATGCAGAGATGCCTACTGGGATTTGCAAAAGTACCTGTTTCTGAGTATCTCAATAGGTGTCTCCTACACGCCCCTGGAAAGCTGCTCCAGAAACACTAGAGATATATTAACAAAGCTAAAGTCTTCCACACACTGTGCACACTGTAGGAGGCTAGCCCCCTGGAGAGGTTCTTCTCCTTTACGCCCTTGTGACTAGTACATAATTATTATTTTTGAATGTGTATGTTTGTTTTTAGATCAAAGGACCCAAAATAAAGCAAGAACTGTGTTGCAGCTGGCCTTATTGCATCACACTGAAGGTATGTGTTGTCTGCCTTTAGGTGTGGTATGAAAACATGTGGGGTTTTAGAGAGTCCAGATCTTGATAGGGTGGTGCTGAGGACTAGGGGGCTTAGGCTAAGTCATACTGCTTACAGGGCATTCTCCCTAGAGTGAAATATCCCCAGAACTGTGCTCAGGTTTAGTTTCAGAGTTTGTTCTCTTCCCAATGGAGTTGGGAGTGGACTAATGTATGTACAGGGTGGATGATGAAGGGACCAAGCAGCAGAGAATTCACTCATTGGGCAATGCAGATGCAACATAAAACTCAGATTCTCAAAAAAAAGAAACCCCCCAAATACACTGAGAGCTGAGCACCTCAGAGCCTTTAAAGGATAAGGCAGCTCTCAGCACTGCAGGTGGGATATTCAAATTGGTCTAGCCACAGCCTAACCCTGTGCCCTTTGGCATCAAAAAAGGGGAGGAGGGGAAAGAAGGAAATTACCACTGACTGTGGTGAGAGGAAAAGTCAACCAATACTGAGAGTATTTGGAAATTATCCTTCTTTCCTCCATTCTCTGTTGCAAGGATGTGTTTGGCAAGACCTCATGATTCCTGCTGTAGAGACATCAGATCATGTCAATGCTTCTATGCCTTGCTGCTGGCAAGACAGGTTATCTTTCTTGTCTATGACAAAACAACACTAAAATCAATTTGCAAACAATACCCTACTCAAGCACAATAGACCAAGTGTGTGCAATTAGCAACCTGGTAAGTTCAAAGGCATTTAGTTTCCCACCTATATACTCCATTCACTTTGCTCACTATTATGAGAGCACTTTGCTCCCTGAGAACTCTTCTGTATCCAGCAACCAATATAATGAATCTTTTGTGCATTTTAGTATAACAAGAAATGGGTTTGTAATTTTTCTTCAGAGTTCCAAGTGCTGAGGAGTTTTATTCCTCAGGATAAAATGGGTGATACACTCAGGCATCCAAAAATCTCCAGATGTTGAGAATAAGTAAAACATATCCCCAGAATACATACAAGGAAAGACTTCTTCTTTCAGCTATCCAACCAGAGAGAAGAAATAATGCCCTGTGGTGTTGTAACAACAAGGCCAAACTGATGCTGCCACGCTACTTGCAGCAGTGATCTGCTGTTTCACCAGACGCCGAGCTGCCTAGACTGCTGCAGTCCTGAGCAAGGCTTCCCGCATATCAGTGTATATATGCAGTCTATATATCATGGACTCCAGTCTATATATGTTTGTTGTAGATGTCCATCCATGACTTGGACACTACCAATCCAAGACAACGGGTCCTATAAACTACTTGCATCTTTGTCAAACCTATTGATTTCAGAACCAACAAAAACTAGATCTAGACAACTAGAATGAGCCCATAGGCTTTTCAGAAGCTATCTGGTGAGCATTTATGAATCATGGAGCAGATTTTGGCTATGAACAGGAGCTTTTCCCTGCCCTTGGGACTGCATTTCATGTATCATAGCAAGAGGGCATCAGGGAAAGTACCTATCCAGAAAAGCTTACAGTCTTGCTACAGGTAAGTTCATGGGTCCTTTGCTAACCAATAATCAAGCATGATTACCAGTGAAACCTATTCTGAAAGAAAGACATTGGACCAGGACCTTGAATCTGATATTGTACATGGTTTTCAAAGTGATGCTGAACTCTATGGCCTGAAGAATGCTTCTTGCTCTGAAAATTAACCAAGGGCAACCTGCTCCTCACGCTTCAATAGAGGTGGATTTGAGAGGACACTTGCTACCAACTCCTGTGGATGATAATGCACAACTTATGAGATGCCTAGTATAGAAAGGGGACGGCCTTTCCCTGAAGGTGTGCATAGCAGATTGGCCAATGCTAGAGGTCGGTAGGCCAATATTTGACTGGGCATGGCTAGTTCTTGTGTCTAATTTGGACACCTTCCTGCAAGCAGAGAACAGAGACTGAGAAATCAGCAGGATTGGTCACCCTTCCTTTCATTGCTTAAATTATTTACTTTACTGTTTTCTCTTCCCCTGGCAGCTGATTTGTCAGCGCAAGTGAAGCAGCTAGAAAAAGAGTTGTGGCTGCAGCAGGAATATTACAGCAATTAGAAGGGGCCGTAAACAGTTTCCTACATATGAAACCGCTCATTGAATTTGACAAGCAGCCTTTTCTTCTTCTCCTATCCACCAAATACAATGCAGCCTCTTTCCCTTTCATAAATGCCAGCACTTTTTTCATTCCCATCAAGGGTCCCGTGCACTCAGATCACTACACTCACAGACTGAAAGAGACCTTTTTCCTCACTCTGAATGTCTTGTGGATAGAATTAACACTGATTGAGTGTGTCACAGTCCAACAGTAATTTACAGAGGCATCATGAAACCATGATGTTCTGGCACCAGTCCAGCTGTCAGTTGTAATAGAAAAGTAAAACAGCTTCATCTACCCCAACAGCACACTACTCTCTGTAGCCACTGGTTTAAGGTTATTACATGTTACGGTGTGTCATTTGGGTGTGGTTGATGAGGTACCAGTGAATGTTGCTAGCCCATTTCTGGTAGTGATAGGCAAGTACCAAATATGTCAGAAGAATGGCTGGAAGGATTGTCTTGGGCTCATTTCCATATTTTCCTGCATTTGAGAAAAGATGGGGAAAATGCTGCCAATGCAGGACGTTTATAAATTACACTATGCTGTACTGGATAGGGCTGTAAACTGCTGAAATTTTTTCAGTCTCCATAACAAAGCAGGGAGAGCTTTATCTCCTTACACTCCTTCCACTTACATAGCACCAGAGGGTTGAACCTGCATAATATCTTAGAAAATAGGACAAATGTGGATCTTAAGAGGTCTTCTAGGCCACCTGCCCAGCCATGAGTCAGAATAAACTTTTCCCAGCTCCATGATATCTTCTTGATCCAACAACCTTGGGTCACTGTGGTTAATGCTTGCCTTGGAGATATTTTAGGTGTTGGGTTGCCACTTTGAAAAGGAGAAATTAGTGTGATTTGGAGAGGAATTGTATCCTGGAGGATCTTGAGTTGAACTGGACTGTAATCATGAAGAGTACTCAACATCTGCTAGGGATGAGCGCTTGGCAAAGGTCTGCTGCTAACAAGGAGCAAAGCAAACATTGGCTTAGAGACCAAGAACACCTAGGTGGAGACAGGTGGCTTTGCATTCATCTGGGTACAGCTGCACTTCTGTGTCTAGTTCAGCTTGCCTCTGTTCCAGAAGGATGCTGATTAATTGGGGACATTTCAGGGAAAAATGATAAGAACAACCAAAGGCTTGGGGATGGGGATGGCAGGAGCCTTGTCTAATAATGAGAGGTTTCTGCTGCTTGGTGGTAGTGAGAGAAGGTTAAAGGGTAATTTATCATTGTCTATAAGTACTTGCTTGGGGAACAATAATTTGAGATGAGAGAGCTCTTCAGTCTGGATGACAAAAGGATAACGAGAACCACTAGCTGTGAGCTGGAGTGAGGCGTATTTTCTGAGACAGAGGCATAACAAAACAAGTAGTTGGAGGAAGGGAAACCACTGGTGACAGATGATAGACAGTGGCTGCTTTTCCACTGTGGGATGGTGTTAAACAGAGATCAGTTTTGTTTCTCTCTCTCTCTCAAAAAAAAGCTTTAGGTAGTTCAGAAACCTAGGACTTTGTGAGTGTGTCTCTAGGAACCCTGTCTTAAGAAAATAGGTGAATAGACCACAGCCGTCCTTCCTAGAGACAAGGACAGGAGCTTGCACCAGAGGAATGTTGTGGCAACATGGTGTTCAGTAGTGCAAGCCCAAACCTTCTGGCTGCCAAGCATTCAGACGAACAATGCAGTTTTCATCCAAACTCATTGCTCCCCAGCAGCTGAACACGTCCAGTCAGCCAGGGTGAGGGCTGATTACGGGAATCATCTGGAGTGACTTGGGACTTCTCAAGTCACTAGTTGTTCCCTGGACTATTTAAAGACTGCTTCTGCATAAATTGGAAGTACAGCATTCTCCAGGGCCCCATCTGTGTGAATGAGGGCAGAGTTGAGCCACAGGGTTGGAACAACACAATTTTTTGTTAGGGTTAAATTGTCCAAAGGAAAACTCATCCTTCAAGGCCTGATGTAGGTTTCTACAATGGCAAAGAAAAATCTTCTGATGATTTCAAGAGAAGAAGAAAATAACTTGTTAACTGCATGTGCTTGGTGGTAGCAGTCCTTGCATCTACCAAGGTTAAACCACAAGGCTTGTACACAAACTGCTTCCTCGATACATGGCAAATGTATTGACAGTACCCAGGAGACAGATGAGAACTGGTTTGCTGACAGCTTGGCTGGTGGAGTTTATCACACCCGTTGGAGAGGTGCCCACCAAATACAAGAGCAGCTTCTCTTCACGGCTGGAGGTAGTTTTGTAGCTGTCCAGTATGAAAACACAGCTTGGGGACATCTCTCCAGTCTCAACACGTATCTTTGCAGGGAGAGAAATGTTTTATGTGCCTGGAGGAGAGGCCCAGAGAGAAAACATCTGAACTGATTACTTTATTCCAAAGAGACCCATGAATACTATAAAATATTGTTCTGCCAGGCAGGGAGCAGAGTTGAGGTCACTTCTTGTGTAGGAGTGAGATTTCAGCTCTTRTCAGGTGACAGTTTATCTCTTCCACTGTTTGTCTTGCTCTTTGTTCTGAAGAGAAGGATGGCTGTGCTATCACCATACAGTTGATTAATGCCCCCTTTTAGGCATGGAAAACAACCTTCAAATTATCTTCTGTGTTTTGACTTAAGATGGGGTACAAAAGGTCATATTCCTGCTTGTATTGAGTCAGAGACAACAAATGTGTTGATCCTGATGGAATTCTTATCCGAGGTCTGCTCTCTTTTCCTCACTGTGTCAGCACAAAGCATCTCAGATGTAGGCATCACAACTGCTGCCCACAGTCTGTGGAGAAGGTAGCATACCTGCAGAAATTTTCCAACACTGAATGGCCCTGAGAGACACATGAGACTTACAGCTAGATCTAAAATCTAGAAGGAAAAAAAAAAAGTTGACATTGTGCTTTCATCTCTAACTATTCAYATCCATGATCCCGAAAAACAAGGGTCTGCTTGTGTCATAGTTGATCTCGTAGACTCCTCACTTTCTGGAAATGATTCCCATGGCAAGATTCAGCTCCTTGACCTTTAGCTGTGTAAATGCTGTGTGTCCATTCCAAGGCAGATGTTTACACTCTCTTTGCAACCAATGGATATAGGTCAGGTGGGATGACACAGCCTGTGGAGGTGCTTCTCTGTGGATTAGACAGGGGGCCCAGTGTTAGGGGAGATGTTTTCCACTGCATGCTGTCTAAATGTTTTCTCCTAGGCATGCCCAGAACTGYCTGAGTCCTAAGCATGATCCCCATTTAAGGCCCAGTGAAATCCACAAAATAGGCAGCACTTTGCCTATTTTACCATGGGAGCCCACCTTCCAAACAGGCCTTGCATAGACCACAGATGGAGGAGGAGAGAAGGTCCCTTCTGTCCTAAGACAACAGGTTGGTGACTAGAGCACCTGCCCAAATGGCTAGAGGTCAGTGGGTGAGTCTGTCCTTTGCCTGAAAGGATGTGAGCCTGCTTGTCCCCCTTGAGTGCTCTGACAACGTGGTGACAGGAGACTCCAACACAAGGAGCTCCCTGTCTCTGCTGATGAAGCTGCTCCACTTTGTCACGAAAGATGAGAAAGAGTGGACATCGTTGGAGCAGTGACTATAGACTGTGCTTTCCTCCTTCTAGCCGTTATAGCATGTACTCATGCATCTACCCTGACTCTCTAGTGGGTTAAGGCTCTGCTTCTCAGCCCTAGTTCTGATGAGATGTCAATCCAGATCCCGCCAGAGCTGAAGGATGACCTCCCTAGCCCCCGCCTGGGAGGCTGTTGGCTCCCTTCCTGAAATCCACATTGCACAAGGAGCTCTACAAGCGAGTCTCAACAGTTCTGTGGCCTTTTGTAAAACAGGACACAGGGAGACGCCCCAGCAGGGAGAAGGATTTAGGGCCAGACAATGAAGATTTTTCACAGTGTGACATTTTATTGTGCGCTGATGTGTTATCATGAGTCCCGTGAGTCACCACAAGGGCTGGTCTCTGGCTTCTCAAATCTCAGCTCCTCTTTTGTCTGCTGGGTTTGCTTCTACCAGGGATTTAGCGCTAATGAAATTAAGCTCTTTTGCTGTTGAATGAATTACATCTCTGGTTCATGACAGAAAATGAGCTCTGTGGCAGAAAGGGGCAATAGGAACATCTGATGAGGCTATGAGGCAGATCAAAAGCTAGAAGCAACCTTTCTCTTGGTAGCAGGTGTTACACTTGCTCTCTTGGAATTARCTTGGTTTAGGAGAAACTGAACATCAGCTGCAAACTACAGCTCAGTGAGGCTCTGCACTAAAGGATACATTATATGTAAGAGAAGCATTATAATGGGTCTTTGTCATGGTAAGCATCACATGGATAAGTTATAAATAGAAGGTCCCTACTAAGCCTTTCTAATTTGACACTTACAATGGATTTAAGCATCTCCGATAGTGTCTTAGTTCGGGAGAACCCATTTCTGGATGACAGATAATGAAGCACCTCAGCCCACTGTGATCCCAGAGTAAGTGGTCTGGGTGTGGCCCAGAGTCCCAGACCCAGAAGAATCAGTTATAAACTCGGTATACAGCTGAGGAAACAAAGCCGAGGATGATCATAAAGGAAACTGCAACAGAATGAACATGGTTTGTAAAACGGAGATGGTGACTACCTTGACTTGACCCTGTCTGCCCTACTGATATCTTCTGTCCAGGTCCTAGATTTCAGACAATCTCTGGCCATGAATAACCAACGTCAGTGCAGGAAGTTATCCCCTCAGCTTGAACTAACCTCCACTCAAGTATGTTTCTGACATTGCTCATGGGACTGATATGTTCACCTCCCTCTGAGCAGCTTTGCAAATCTAAAGCAGCTGCTGTAAAGTCTCTGTAATCTGTGTCTTCCTTCATATCTCTTCCGAAGTGTGCAGCTCATATAATATGAATTGTGAATGATGAAGGCATGTGTAAGAAAGCAAGACCGGTTTGCGAGCAGTTCATGAGCAGAGAATGTATACATATATCTCCTTCATATTGACAAACTATATCTCCCTTAATTTGCTCACAATCTATGGTTCTGCTACAGGAATAAGAGAGCTGTAGAATAACTTGATTATGGTGCCATAAAAATTCACAGCACAGGAGGGACTGTCTGTGCTGTGGTATGTACACCCGCATAACTGTAAGCAACATTATAATGTGTGGCTGGTCCAGAAGGATCAATAGAACATTCACTCCATCGGCTGAAAAATGGTTTCCAATGACCTGTGATAAGGATGGAAAAAAAAGTCCAAAGAAACAAAAGTGTGCTGTGGGAAGGGGGAATAACAGATCCAGAACATCACCATGGCTGTGACAGAAAGTTTTGCTTTTCTTAGCAAGACCAGGTCTGTAGACAGACGCAATGTATTTTGGTAGGAGAATCTAGTTGGAGGAAAGAGCAAAGTCCTCAGGGAGGACAGCCCTTCTCCAGGCCCAGATCGGAAGCAGAGAGGTAGACCGTGGGCCACACTGCAGAGGAAGGAAAAAGGAATTCCAGCAAACCCTGCAGGTCTGACAAGAGATGGGCAAGCAAAGAGCAGATTTCCTTCCCAATGCCAGCTCTAGGGTTCGGTTTACATACCATCATCCTCAGCTGGATAAAACCAGTGCCTTCACTAACCTCAGCAGGTCTGTGTTGGCTCTGTCTTCCTGAAGATTTGATCTGCAAAGGAGGTCTCTGGGCTCAGCTGGAGGTGGATTACACATCCATAAGAGTATCCATGTGGAAGGAGGTTTAAGGACAGAGCAATCAGTCAATTGTTTTGTAGGAAAGTCTGTGCCAAAGCTGTCACTGTTGGCACTGTTTTTATTCTAACTTACAATAGCTTCACAGTCATGATTCAGGAACCAGTAGCCAGACAGGTACCACGACTTCAGACCATGTAAAGGTAGCTGCTGTGATTTTACATACAGATGTTTTATAACAGGTGTGCATCAACCTGTATCCTGAAAAACAAAAAAGGAATCAGATTAACAGCTCTATTTTAAACACGAGATTTGCTTGTAACAGACCCCAGGGGGTAGTATGCAATTACGCAGAGAAATGCTGCTTACAACCAGCAGAAAGTGACTACAGATGCATGAAGAGTAAGACTGATATAACTCCTCCACGATTTACAGCCAGTGCATGTAGTGCTGTCTTCTGGAATGGTCCTCTAGAAACAGTCTGTGCCCTGAAACCGCAACCCAGAGCTAGCAGATGGTGGAAGCTGTGTTCTCCTTGTCCAGTGCGAGCCTGTGTGAATTCATAGTGCCTTCTTAGGAGCAGAAGAACCTAACAACCCCAAATCTGAGAACCGCTGCACATCTTTTCTGAGAYGAATGACCTTCTAGGTATGAGGGCCATCCAACCCAGACCATTTCCTTATATGTCTTGAATGTGTCTTTAAGTGACTAACTTCAGGATGAGAAGTCCAGCCTTTGTATTTACAGAGCAGCCTACTAGGATGGGATAAGTGTTTCTGAAGAAATGCCATGCATTCTCCTTTCATACCACTATAATTCTTTGCTTGGCATTCCCCCCAGCAATTCGTTATGCATCTGGGACTCAGCTCTGCTGCTATTATGACCCAGAGGAAGGAACAGAATGTTTTTATCCCAGGAGAGGAAGCAAACTCGTAGTTCATCCGTCCCTCTCCTTCCCTGCTTTCACCCGGCTCTGTTCTTTCCAAGTACCTTCCCACCCCTCAAGAAGGCATTGAACATGCTCCCTTGCTGTCCTAACAAGGCAGGTCACACTCTCCATCTTTGGTCTCTGCTAATGGCACCTATGTCTTGCGGGGAGAGAGGGCAGGGGGACTGCAAGGATGCAACTCTCAAGGGCAAAAAGTGGAGAAGTCCCAGAGCCAGGCTCAAAATGGTGTCTGGCTGGTATGAGCACCGGTGGTGACGATGGGGAGGTGGGTTGTATTTCCTTCCTTGCGTGAAGGTCATGACAACCACTCAGGGACTCAACCCCATCTCCTTGGATGCAAGTCAAGGGAGCTCYGTGAAATTTGCTATTCTGATGGCAGGGGAAAGCTATCAGCCATGGTGCTTCCTACAGCAGGTGTGTAGTAGCGTAGGTCTGGCACCTTCCTCACAGCGGCATAACGGAGGGAAGGCAGGCAGACTGAGCAAGATGTAGGATTGCAGCCATCCCAGGACGATGGCAAAAATGCTAACGTTTTCTGATACACATGCCACTGGAGGCTGGCAGAATATACCAGCAAATGTCATCACCCTGAGGTATCTGCTAGGGGCAATGGCTGGCTGCAACTGGGCTGCGTGATTCTGTAGCTGCTGCTGATCTAGATGACCCTTTGTTTGGAGCTGGTGGGGTAATTCTTGAGTGAATTCATCCGTTCAGTTTTCCCCTCTGTCTCTGTTCCCAAGTTGTCCCGAAAAAGGRTAGCGCTCAGGAGGGAACTGCAAACAAAATTAACTGCCCTCCTGGGCCATGTACAACCCTCAGGCCATAAACGGGCTGCCCTAGTGTATTCAGAAGATATGTGTGTCAAATGCAGCTTGACGCTCCTGGTCATGTGTTATAGATAGACCATGCTTCCACCCCTCAGACGCTGTCCTTCTTTCTTATTGCTGAGCCCCCTTTTCTGAGTAGCTCTAATTTATGAACAAGATGATAAAGAAACGAAAAGGAATCCTGTCAAGGTTCTCTGTGTGTATTGTAAATTGTCTGTAAATCAAAGATATTGCCCACATCCAGCATTTAATGCTATCTGTAAAAATATAATGTGAGGGGAAAAGAAGAAGTTGCTCACAAGGAAGAATGAATAATCTCTGTGAAATATTGAGCCTGTAAAACCAGCTTTTCTCCTTTTGGCTGGAGTGATGGTATTTCTTACTATTTAATTTACATAAATCAATGAGGAAAAAAAATGTAATAACGGAAATCAGATTCTGTAGCTGCAGGGAACCAGGGGAATCTGAGAAGAGAGTCTGGGGATTATAGATATGGTCCAAACCAAACAGCATCAAAGAAAAATATTTTCTAAACTTTTCTTCTTTTTCTTGCTCAAACAAGGTAGTCCCAGCTTGTACATCCCAGTGATGAGTTCCTGGAAGGGAAAAAAAAAAAAGAATTTCCACCTTTAACTTTATGTTTGTTGATTTGTTGGTTTGATTTTCTGCAATTCTGACTTTTAAAAATGGTGAATTGAACCAGTTTTAGTGGGTTTAAAAACAAATAATAATTAAAAAAAAWGGAAAAATTCTCCATGAAACTCAGATGTCTAATGAAAAATCTTGCTAAAAAGCATCCAAAAGGAAACAGTGTCATCTTACTGTGGCTTCAGGATAAGTGAGCAGCAAACAGACCAGAGACCTGGCCTGAAGGTCAGACTTTCCAAACTGAAACATATCCTACCACCTCCCGCATCAAGCCTTCTCGATCCATTGATGGACCCCTTATAGGAAACTGGGCTTTCCTTGTAGGTTGTCTCAAAGTTGAGGAAGCTGAGAAGAAAGAAGCAGGAGGGCTTTGGAGCAGAGAGAGCTGTGGGGATCCTGCTGATGGATTGCCTTGCTCCTGGCTTGCGGCTCCATGCACAGTGCTGGGAAAAAGGAGAACATTTTGGCAAATGCTCAGATCCCAAAGTTTAGCAAAGCCTCCATAGCCAGGTTGGCTGAGCAGTAGGGGCAAAGTAAGGTGTCCGCGGGTTACAGGTCTGCAGCTTTGGGCTGGATGGTAACTTGGACGCTGATTCTACTGTTCAGTGAAAACCTTCAGTAGAAAATTCTCTGTCTCAAAATATCCTTAAACAAAATGAAGGTTAAACGAAATGGCTAAGTTCTCTGCACAGCTGAAGCAGACATGCTGGATCCTCTCCTGGGTCTTTTTCTATATGTTGCCACTAATTGCCAAGGTAAAGAGCACTTAATGCCCCAGACATATCTGGGTAGAAAATTAGATTTGATAACACTGATATGAGTAGAGATGACACCAGAGGAACTGTGCCCCATATGGACACTTTGGGTACATATATGATGTATGGTGTGTATATATATATATATATATATATATATATAGTGACAGTATCTCAGCTGACCGTACTGGAACACATGTTCAGGAAGCCAGAAAAAGAATAGAACCGGCTTCTACTGAACACCATGGAATAGGCTTCCTTTTTTTTTTTTCCTTCTCCCTTCCTTTCTTCTTTTGTTTTCTCTTCCTCTGCCCTGAAGAAGCTGTTGATTATAATTTCAGTGCAGTTTGAGATGCAAGCTTAGTGGAGCGGGCTTTTCTATTTTTGTACTCTGTGCATTGTCATATGAAATAACATGGATTATATTTTGTTGTTGTTGATGCATTGAATATATTTGATATTTAAATCCAGCAGTGTTTATAGCAAGCTAAGATTCTGTTCTGGGAATGGAAAGGCTTGGGGTTTCTTTTTTTTTTATTATTATTATTTATTTTGTCAAATGCTTGAAATTCTGTCTTGTGTTTCCTGGGTTTTGTTTTACCTTTTTAACAAGGCAAAGTCAAAGAATAAATTAGAATGAAGGGCTAATTCTATCCTTCTTACTCATACCAAGCACCAGCTTGTCTTTACATGATCCTACTGAAAATAAGCTTGCTATCAACTTCAGGGTTCTTCTGAAGTGTTTAATGTCAAAGATCTGAAGGTACGGAGTTATTTCTTTGCAGTCATGTTTCTCATTGCTCCTAATGGTGTGATATTTCCAGTCTTAGATTTCTGCTCATCCCACCATGGTCTCCTAATATCCTCTTAATTTCCACTGTGTGCTGTTCTCTATTTTGTTAGACAGGTTACACTGGCTAATCATGGGTATTGCCAAGRTCAAGAACTACCTGTGATGCATTCAGTGAATTTCTATTGTTAGAACCCAGTATATAAGAAACCGCTTCATCCACGAAGCCCTGCAATGGGATAAATCTGACTAAATGTGGATGTCTTTACCTGAGTTTGTCCCATGGCTCTATATGGAATGGAGAAAATCAGACACCTCTTGGGTGTGATTCATCTTGTCCTAGCGTAGATTCTGTATTTGCACAGATTAATGACGTCTCCAAATGCCATTGAATATAGTGGGACTCAGGTGGGACTGGCTCATTTCTAGATGATAGAGGTGGCTGAAAGTAGATACAATGGATCCTAACCTTAATTTCCAGAAAGCTCCAATTTGAGGAGATGTGGTCCAAATTAATAGGGAGAGACAAGAAAAGTGACTTGCAGAACAGGGCAGAAGGAATGCATATTCTGGGTTGAACTAGGTTTCTGGATGACCCCTGCATTGTTTCTCCACATTTCTTTATGTATAGGGGTATCTGGAGTGTATTCAACATCAAGGATATTCTGCAGTCTTAGGGAGACAACCCCATCTTCTACTGGCTAATTGCCCAATCCAGGTATTTAAGCTAGAAGACAGAGGCTAGACTGCCCCAGAACCCACTGAAGTCCCAACCAGATCTATATTATCCTTTGGTAAAAGGGTTCCAGTTCCATAAAATTCCTATTCCATTAATGTGTATTAATGTGCGAAGGTCAGATCCTGCAACTATCATCTCTCATGCTGCCCTATCTGAAGCCTCAGAAATTCCAGCTGCTYCAAAGATGATTTTTTGATTCAGAAACTGGTCACTGTTAAAAATAAGTATTTTACAGTTTCAGAAGCAATAGACACAAAGTATAGTTAGAATTGGTGGTCTACTGAGTGAGTCAWGTAAGAGGGGAAGGAAAAAGAAGGAGGGATGGGGTGCAAGAGAGACAAGACTTGAATCAGTCTGGAAGTTAATAAATGGAGACCAAAGCAATAGGAAAATTGGATAAAGATTAGTTCTTCCAAACAACAGAGTTAGAACAAGACAAGGCTGAGTAATATAGAAGAGTGCAGCACTTGGGGCTGCAGCGATTTGACAGTGTCTGATGGCAGTGGGGTAGAGTCAGTAAGAAAAATGGAAAATGAAGAGTTTCTTGACTCTTAATGCAAAGCAGAGGAGAAAAGCCAAGGAGAGCTCAAGCATCGGAGGAGTCCTTGAAGACTGCAGCTGAAATAGCCTCAAGAAATCGCCCCGTTCAAGGCAGCACTGAGGAGGATTGAGTGTATCCAGACTAGCCTTGACAGCTTTATCTAACCTATTCATAAAAACTTACTGTAAGGGATATGCTGTAACGTCCCCCAAGAGCCAGGTGCAACATTTCAGTACTGTGTGGTTAGAAAGTTTTCCCTACTATGCATAATTTTTTTTAATTCAAATGAAGCTGCTTTCCCTCTTGTCCTTCTCTCAGTGGACATGACAACAGTTGATCTCTGTCCTCTTTATAACAACCTTTTACATGTTGGAAGAGTGTTGCTATGCCAACCTTTTGTGCTGTTGCCAAGCAGGCGCTGGAGTGATAGTTTCCACTTCCAATTCACTGCAAGGCGCAAGATCTCACAGGGAGCCACTTCCCTTCCACAGAAATACACAGGCAAATTCAAAGATCCCAAACTGCACAACGCCTTCGTCCCAAACCCTATCATCGCCCTTGTCCTGGGTCAGTCTGAGTGAAGTTAACCAAAGTCAAACACAGCCTGCTGAACATCTCTTTTCCATAGATGAACTCTTTACTCTTCCATTTGTCAGCACAACCGTGGGTGGGACCAAGTTGTTGGAGCTGTTTCCACATAGGAAAAGCAAGGTTGGCTTTGAGGAGCCAGAAGGGCTCTGTCCTTGATATCACTTAGCAGACCTCTGGCAATGCTTGTGGGGGGCTTGTACATCCTTGAGAGGAGCGATGCTCGAATGAGATCGGTCAGGGGAAAGAATCGGTGGCAACATGAACTGCTCCAGAGTGCAAGTCCATGCACCTTTGTGTGAGGAAGTCCCTACTTGCTGCTGTGTATCTGTTGACAGAAGCAACGAATCCACCTTTTGAACAGAGCAAAGCAGAAGCATGGAGCAATCTCAGAGATGAGGAGGAACCTGTTTGTCTCATATAACTTCCCTGAGAGCAGTTCGTCTGTGGGAGAAACATGACATTTGCAAGGTTGCCTAGGTCGGTAAGACCACCGGTGATATGTGTCAGTCATGCAAGGTTAAAGCTGCATGTAGGGAGAATGCACGCCATTGCCCAAAGAGTTTAGTTGATGTTAGCGATGGGAATGCACAGGTGGTGGGATAGTTTGTGCTGGTGCTGTACAGCACAGAAGGGAAAACCTGCGTGCCACCCCACCATGACTGCAAGCCATCACACACTATATTCCTTTCTTCTTAACCTGCTGTGGCTGTGTTCTACCAGCCATGTATRTGGCCAACCTCTGCCACCTTCTGTGGCGGATCAGACAGCCCTGCCACCGTGGTCTCTGTGAACTGATCGCCAACAAAGTGGCAAACTGAATAAAGGGAAAGAGCACAGGAAGATGAAGGATTAACACCTTCACATGCCTGGGGAGATCAGAGCAGGCTGGGGCAGAAGCATGCAGCTCTGAGGGTCATTATAACCATCAGTGCTAGGGCTCACATTCTCATAGCATCTCTGCAGTCCTTGAGTTTCACCATCCCTGCCCCAGGAATACTTTAATGCTGCACACTCACAGGACAGAAGTGCAAGAAAGCTGCATCTAAATGTAGCTGTGGAGGGGAGCAGGATGCACCCACGGGGACACAATGCTGCTTTCAAACCATTTTTTGCCTTCCCCTTACTACCAACGGCAGTACCAGCAAAAAGCAATCAGGGTTCATGTCTGGGTACAGATGAGCCGAGGATGTTACATGATGTTTGGTCATTAGCTTTCAATGAGACCATGTGTCAAGGGAAAGGGTTCTGCAGTTCGAAGAGCAAATGATTTACAGACCTGAAAAATAACGAAGCTTGYAAGGAACAAAGCTTGGAAATAAAGCTGCATGCTCCACCTGAATTGCTACCTACCCGTGTGTGTACTCAGAGCTCATATTTAGTGCTTCTGGTGGCACATTGACAGACGGCTTAGTGAAAACAAATGTTAATGTTAATTAAGCTGGAAAACTTCCCAGATTTTGAGAGTGAGAGTGTTTGCTTGGATAATAATTCAGATAGCCTGTGCCCTGCGTAGCACTTTCGTTGGGAAATCTGATCTCTAAGAAATAGGGGATCAAAGAACCGGAAGCACTCAGACAGATCTCAGATCTTCTCCTAGGATAGAGGGGTGCTGCTCCTTATAGCATCTTTCCCAGGGCTTTTAGTACCCTAAATTTCAGTGATACAGGCAATGAGATGCCCCTCATTTTTTTTTTTTGCAACAATATCCCATGCACTAATAGAGCTCACAGCAAGGAAATGCTTCCTGACATACCTCCTAAATCCTCCTTTACTTAATTTCACTCCAGTGCTTCCAGATGATGATAATTAACCTCTCTTTCTGCAGAGGAGAGCAAATAGCAAGAGCTTGGAAGTATGAGTAAGGATGGATACGGCAGGGTTTCATATGCATACAGCCAGATCTCCCTGATTAATCTGAATAATTGTAGCTCTGTTGGCTTCCACTGGTCTACACTGATTTGCACCAGGTAATGATCTGGCCCATTGATTTTAAATTCCCTGCTACATCTTTTTAATTCAAATCACGGTCACCAGTGCCAGACTGAGACTTGTGAATATCAGTGAACGGCTGTGGGCTAAATAGATGCACCAGCTATTATCACAGGGATGGGAATGTTTCTTTATTTATTGCTGAAAGGGCTGGGGGAAAAAAATATTAATTAAAAAATGAGAGGATGTACACAGCCAGCCTAGAAACCCCTGGTAGCACTTCTGTCTTTATAGGAGGCCATGTGATGCCTCAATGTATTCCTATTTTCTGCTTCAGTGAGATGACTTTCATATTGTGGAGGCAATGTGCACTGAGTCCCAGCTGGCAGCTCAGCTAACCATTGGTATTGCAATTAAGTCTCCTCGGCGTTCACTTGGGGTGATGCTCCCCAGAGGGCTCCTTCACGTTTTCCAAAGGGACTGAAGATCAGCACTCAAAGATGCTGTCGGAGCCTGGTACAAGGTGGAGTGCCAAGAGCGCAGCAAGGAGCTGGCAGGGAAGCACTTGCCCTGGTTGCAGCATTATGCAAGGCAGGATGTTCTGCAGATTCTCCCCAGAATGCAGAGAGATGCACAACATCTTTCCTTTTATTGCCACTTGCTTAGAGGTATCCTCAAAACGCTGTCATCTGTCCAGGAAGCATTTTCCACTTCAGCGTTTCCTTTTTATGACCTTCATATATTCATTCTTGTTTGCATCATAGCAGCTCTTCGAAGCCACAGCTAGATTGTGGTAGATGTTATACTCACACACAGACTAAGAATATATGTCCTGAAACGTACCATCTCAGTGCACTTCCAGCGAAGTCATTTAATCTACTGAAAATACTTAGAGGTGCCATACTAAATCATAGGATTGATGAAGGACATTGGATAGGGCACTCTGTTATGCTACATGTGATGTTGAATTTTACAGTGGTCCCTTCTGAACAACTGAAAAAAGTAAATGAAAGGGAAAAATAACGGTAGTGGAAGGAAGCCCAGAGAGTGAAAGTGATTTGACACTCAGTTGGTCATTGCCAGAGCAGACACCATGTCCACAGGTGGCTGTTAAGATGCCCACTGCCCTGTTGGGGTGTCTGCCTGAGCTGCTAAGCTATTCGACGTGGCACCGAGGGTTGGAGGAGGTGGTTAGACCTTGTGTGGGGAGTGCTTGGGGTCTAATCCTGACAGCCCAGTACCAGTTTGGGAAACAGTAAAACCCCTGAGCGTTGTAATGGGGATGTGGCAACTGCAAGGCCAGAATACATCAAAGATCACTTAATGCAAACTCTTATTTATTTTTGAATTTAACTAGTTAGCAGTATGTCGAGAGCTTAGTCAAATGGGACTTCCCCTTTGAGGAAGAAAGTCAATCTTGATTTGAAAGCATTCGACAGCAGACAGATGTGGTGCTTTCCAAGGTAGTTTGTTCAAATGGTCCATCGCTTTCTGTTAAAAATTATTTCTATTTGAATATGTCAGGACTCCACTTCCAGTCATAAATATACCTCTCTCCACAAGACTAAAGACTGCTTTGCTAACCACAATTTTCTCCCTATGAAAGTACTTACACATCTTAATCAAATCAGTCACCTCTCACTCTTCTTTTTTTGATAAATGAAGCAGATTGAATTGCAGAAAGTCTTAGTGCAAGGCACTTTCTCCAGCTCTGAAGTAATTTTTCTTGTAGCTATTTTTCTTTGTACACTCTTCAGACATCTCCTCGACCCCTTTTTAAAGAGGTGACAGCAGACAACCAGCTAGTCTACATATCCCAGTCTCATAGGTGTCTCACACAGAAATGGAAAACATTTCTGCTTTCCTAATTACAGCTCCCTTGCTGATTTCTCTACGATGCCACGGTGGGAGTTTCTGGTGAGTTGCTTGCTTTCCAAGACCCCTTAACCTTATTCTCAAACATGGCCTGCATTCCTTAAATCTCCATGGGTAACTTTGCAATTGGGTGTTTTAAAATTCTTCCTATCGCTGTCATGACCGATATTGTGTTTTCTTTGAGTAAAAGCTCAAGTTAAATAGTGCAGGGCTTATTAAGTGTTTGTGCAGAACTCTCCTAACTCTTCCCTTCAGTGATGGCTCCCAGTTGACAGCTGGTTGCTACGATCTGCTGAATAACCAGCCTTTCATCTAGTTAAAACTAGGTTGCATGGCTGCTGTTAGCATTGCACGCTGTCCGTGTGTTAATCAGGAGGGCATCTTCAGAAGCCCAGGCCTCTCCCGTCTGTGTCATTCCCCTGCTCAGCCTAATTCGTGGTGGCAAACAGCGACATTGGGTTTGGCAAGACTTCTTTTTGCAGGTCTAGGAACATGTTGTAAAGACACAAGAAGATCAGTTGTGGTTCAGGGCAAGGGTTCTCAAGCAGGTGCTTGAGGAAAATACATTCAAAATGGATAAACCCTGTTTTGGGAATTAGGGTTTTTAGGGCTTTCTGACCTGGAGGTTTCATTTGGGCCATCACATTTGATGGCTGCTAATGGACCTCTTCTCCCCTGGTTTATTTGTTCCTTTTTTTCAACCCATTTATTTTTTCATCCTGCACATCCTCCTAAGACAATGAGCTCCAAAAGAAAATGTTGTGGTGAATTACTAGGATTAATTATATCCTTAGCCAGTAAATCTTAGCAATTAATTACATTTTAACGTAAAATTAAATTCTGTATCAGCATTTCCTAATTTTGTGTGGGACTAATGTTGAACACATTGGCTGATTCACCTCCTTGGCTTTTTTGAGGCATGCTTTCATCTTCTGGAATTTCTTGTAGTTCCAAGACGTATTATAATCATCATCACTACCTCAGATGTCTCCTCAGCCAACACTTTAAGTATTCTTGGGTGCATTGCAATGACTTGGCAATTTAAAAAAAAAATGCATTCCTAGTGGATGCTTAATATCTTCCTTGATTATTGCTATTCATCTTCATGAAATACAAATAAATCTCTAATTTTCCTTTCAAACATGGGAAAAGAAGGTGAGAACAGCTTGAGAAAAGGAGAACATCTAATAATTTTCTGCAAAACTGTTACTACTTTATTCTCCTCAGCTAGCAATGAGCTAAATATCATTGCTGCAATCCTTCTTGTTTTACAATATGCCCTACATTCATTTAAGCCTGGGACTTTCCCTAACGCCTTTAGCTTTCTTTACCAACTGTCTGAATTTCATAGCTTCTCATTTTTGCTAATTACCATCTTTCTAGTTCTGTTTTTCTTCAATCATCTATTTATTTCTAATTGTTGCCTTCATTTCACCACGGGGCCAAGATGGGATTTTTAGGCCGTGCTGTCCTTTTTCTTGATTGCCAAATAGTGGTTCTATAYGGAAGTGTGACTTACATTGAAGCTCCATTGTACTGGCAATTGTATAAAGACAGAATGCCAAATCAGTCCTTGAAACAGAGAGCTAGCACTAATTATAAAGCAAGAGAGAACAGTGGATAAAGGCAGATGTGCATACACAAGAAAACACTGAGGCAAGCATCCCCAGTTACACCTAGCTGCAAAATCTCTCGCTCTGCCAAGTCTGACCACCTTCATGTCTTTGCATTCATCTACCCATGGTGGGACAGTGAGCTCTTCTACCTGTAAAGGTGCCATTTTCCTACAGAAAACTTAGCTTAAAAAGAGCTCGCAGCTGAAGGAACAGGGTTAATTTCATCCCTGAAGATAAACCGTTAGGGCTTGAATTGGAATTAACACATTCCAAGAGATTCCCTTGTCCTCAGCTGCAAAAAAAAGAACTTCCAAGGACAGAACAATAAAAAGACCTTTCAAGGACAGAACAAATCCACGGTAAAAGTGACTTAGGACAATTTTGACATTACAGACTTACTGCCAAGCAAGCCAGGTTGACCCAGCCACTGCTGGAAGAGAAGAGAAAAAAACAGAAAAGGTACAAAAATGGAATAATTTCATGGTTCCAACAATGGCATGCTGGCCAATGTAAGTGGTCCATAACTGACCCAGAAAAGTATAAAGAAAGCTGTATCCGATTAAAAGCTAATGGCTAAAAGTGCATGGTGGTCTTTGAATAACAAGCAGGAAGAATGGGGGTACTGACACAGTCGAAGAACGGGCGAGAGACAAAATACATCTTTTTTGCTGTGAAGGTACTGAAATTACATGATAAATATATCTGGCACAGTAATTTGCACAAGTTTTGCTGTATAGCCGTTAGTTCAGAGCCTTTCATCATGCCTTTTGGAAAGCTTGTGCTCAAACCAGCTTTGGGGCCACCACTGGCTTTTCATAAACTTCTTGGTCCAAGCTGAGGTGACTGCTGGCACCTTGAGCACCCTGCAAAATGCTTCTTATTGACACAACCTCCCCTTCCATGCACAGCTGAGCTTCTTGAGCTCAGAAACCATGTATTTAGAACAGGCTTGTCAGGAAGGAAGTTTCAGGGACAGTCCTCATTTTTGTGCCTTTTCCCCTCAAAAAGGAGTTCTGAACTTTGTGTGGGTGGAAGAAGAAGAAATTGGTCTTCCCTTTTATTTGTTTCACTGTTTTGGAAAGTTCTGCCAAGGAGGAAGGCTCAGCGCACAGTGCTTGGCAGCTTCACTCATTCAGTTGTGGTGCCAGAATTTAATTCTCATTTTAGAGGTTCAAATAAACCTCAGATCTCACTATTAATTTAATCATAACACTTGAAGTTTCATCTGGCTTCTCGAAGGAACTACAGAAAACTGAGAGATGTTTCTGATTCCAGCGCGGGACTGTCCCAGAGCTGCTTCTGAACAAACGTTCATGCAATTGTGCAGAGCTTCACAGGTCTTCCTACCCATGATATAATGCTTCAGTTACTGGAGACAATTCCAGGGATTTCTATAAGACAGAAAAATAGATTGATCAATCAAAGGATTAATCAGTGAGTGACTGACAGACTGTGCTACCTGGTGTGCTTGGTAGACACAAAGGCCTTGAGTTCTGCATCACCAGCCTAAACAGCAGTTGTAGAGAAATTAGGGTTCATTTGTGAATATTTTGGCTCTGTCTCAGGACATATATCATAAAGAGGCGTTGTGCAAATAAACATGAACATTGTGTATCCAGAGTGACTGTCAAACAGCCAGACTAAGAATAAGGAAAATGGGCACACAGTGTTCAGTCATAAAACTACTGGAAAAGATGTTCAACAATGAAGTGGAATTAAATGAAATTCTAGCCACTCAGAATACATTATCCCTGCAGCATGTCCATGAAATCACTCTCTGAATTGCAGAGTAATTTGCTCTTAGCCTATGAAGCCTTTCTTTTTTCCCCCCTTTCATCTCCCCTCCCTTAATTTTTTTTTCCTGATAGCAATCATTTGGGAACTCATTTCTCACTCATTTTGCTCCCAAAGGAAATATTCTACAAGGGAACAATAGTGATGTGTCATCATGACGTTACGGGTCACTCATTCAGCGGTGGTAATGTGCCCACTTCCCAATTGCTTTGCCTGTGTGCACTAAGCTGCTTCTGGAAGGGCTTTCATGTTCTTAACTCTTTGCTGGATTACTGGCTCATCTTTCCAGTAACCATGAATTTGCCTTTGCAGAGGAACAGGCGACATAGACTGGCCTGTCATGGATCGACATGAGATAAGTTTCATGTCATGATCAGCAGCTCTGTTGGGGATAGACAGGGGCTAATGCCGTGCAGAATCTCTCACTGGTGCAGCAGTTAATCCTAGCTTAACCCAAAGCAGAGATGCACAGATTCATTGCCCTCAAGAACTCTGCAGCTGTAGACCCCTGGCATGACGAGCTTCATCACCAGGTGGAAAAATGTATCTTTGCTTGTATTTGCTGAGAGCCTCAGCAGAGGGGCTGAAGAGCATTGCATCCCCGTTCCGTGGTTCAGGAACTGACTGTGGAGTTTGGAGCTAYGTGCACAACCTTTGCAGGAGCAATAACAATCTGTTTTGGGGCCTGATTTAAAGACATTTAGCTCAGGCAACCGTGCTGCCTGTGTGTCCATTTGTCTGTGGACCTACCCTTTTTCTTAGACAATAACATTTGACCCGCTCGGCAAATTTCAGCCAAGAGAAGTGTCTCCAATGTATTAAACCCTGAATACATTAAACTCCTCCGGACTTCATGAAAACAAGCAGCTGGGCAGCAGAAAGACTTTATTATTACCGAAGGCTGCAGGATGAACTCCAAAACATTATTAGGCACCAGAGAATCTACTCAGACTTCATAAGTTCCTCTGTTCCCAGAACTACCTATTAACATAATTAAAAGCCCTGAGACACAAACTCATCCCTGGCTCACATTTCCAGTTGCCATTTCTACCAGTGGAGAAGAGGTTTGAAGAGCTATTGGATTTGAATAGCAGAGATGTTACCTTCACTTTGCTGTGATGTGGATGATGACACAGAGGTGYCTCAAGCTCTGGGAGGTTTTTTTTTTTATTAAAAAAAGACAATCTGTTCATTTCACAGATGCTCAACAGCTCTTCAGAAAYAATACAGGTGTGCACAGAAATAAATCTGCTTTGTTTACTAAGTAATAAAGTCAGCCAGAAAAAAAGAAAAATCCACCAAAAATTATTTTTTTTCTTTCTTTCTTTTGGAAATACCTTTTCAATCACATCAAAGGAAATTCAGGACGTTCAACAATAATGACAATGAAAACAAAACGAGGCTTTAATCAAAAACAAGACAAACTAAACTGCAAAGCTCCATATTTGGGAAAAAAAGGAGTTGAAAGGATCTTTTAAATGTACTTAAATGCCTCAGTTCCTTTTGCTAATTGAGTTGTGTGTCCTGCAAAGACTCTCAAATRCATTTAACTCTAAACATCATGAATACTTCCATCAACTTCAATTCAGTTCCTCACACTCCTTAAACCTGAAATGTGTGTGTCAAGATCTGGAAACAAGAAATGAAGTAGGAAAAAAAAATTGTCTGGATGCTATTCATCTTCCATATCACAAGGTTTTCATCTTCCTTGGTGTCCTTGCGTCTCATTTCAATGACATTTATGCTACTGTATCTCTCTACACATCTAGGTTGTCAATCCCAACTAAATTTGCTGGCGTCTGTTTAAAAAAAAACTACACAGACATCAAAAATTGATCTAGTAAAAGTCAATAAAAATGTATGCATCAGCAAAGCATCACAAGATAACCCAGAAACACATTTTTTTCCTTATTCTTGCATAAATGCCATAGCTGGGTGGTCAGATGACTACTCAAGTCAATGCCATGAAATCTACATTAGTCTGGTGCAATTCAGTGGTGAAATGAGAAGCTGGGGGAGGGATTCAAGCCAGGAAGGAGACAGCGGAGGAGAGATATGAAGGGCTGGAAGGCAATATATACCTAAAGGTGCTACAAAAACGATGGACGGGATTGCTCATGGTCTTTTCCAGTACAAGAATTAGGGGCCATTGAAGGAAGCTAATGACAGACTAGTTCAGGAAAAAAGATGAACCCAAAGGGAGCTTTTTCTTTGTACAACAGGTAGAGGAGCTGTGGAACACCATGCTGCAAGGTGTTGTGATGTTAAATATTTACACYCGTTCAAGGGGAGCATGGACAAGCAAGACTCATCCCTTGAAGGTTCATAGAAACCAGGCCTGGCCCCAAAGTCCTTTAACCTTGCGTAACTGAAGGCTAAAAGGTGCAGGTGTCCTCCTTGTCCTTAGACTCTTCCCTTGGCATCTGCTTTTAGCCACTGCTGCAGGCAGGGTACTGGGCATATGGTTTGACCCAGTAGGTCCTTTCTCACACTGCCATGCATGTGACCTCATGTCAGCCCTCTAAAAGTTTGGAGTGGAGACTAAACCARTCAAAAAGGCTCTTTCTCTAGTCAGTGCAAAGAGCTCAGCACTGCGAGGGAGCAATTTGTTGCAGCCTAAAATAGATGCCAGGCCCTGTTCACTCAAAGTGTGTTTCTGACCCTGTGAGTGCATAATCCTTCAGTTCATTTGATGGACAGGAAAGCCTTTATTCCTGGAAATGGGTAAATGTGTGCCTGAATTAGWAATTATCCATTAGAATATGTCTGCATGCTATATAAAATAGGTGCAAGGAACAATCTTTGGTCCCAAGTCCAAATGATGCGGTAAATCATCCCCATCCTGTTTCTTAAGCAGGGTGTACTTCTACAGCACCGCTGCATCCAAAGCACTGGTGGTGTCCACAAAACCCGGTGCTTTCCCTGGGCCTCCTCTGGGACTCGTGTTACCCTACGACTCTGCACGTGTTAATGCAGTGTGTCCCAAATCATGTTCAGGCCATGCTGCAGGCCACTGGAGGACAGTTTTAGAACAACACAGTAATATTATAGCCTGAGCATCCTAAATGTGCATGAAGGCAGGGGTGAAGGTGCAAAGCCTGTTGGGATAGCACTGGAGGACAATATAGGGCAGAGGGAGCCAATGCTAGTGACTTCTTGTCCATGCACTTTTCAGTTACATGACTGTAATGTTAATATTATTGTAGTGCCAAAAGCTCAGTTAAGAACAGGGTCTTCTTGAGTTCAGCACTGACAGGCACAGAGAAGTCAGTCTCTGCCTTTAAGAGCTGTCATGCATCCAGTCAGGGCTGGAAAAGCACTGACTTCCCATCTGTAGATAGAAGTGGTTGTATCAAGATACAGGGCAACGAGGGACCAGGCCAATGGAAAGCTCATTTGCATGAGCAATTATCTTTTTTTTTCGCATTTGCAATTATCTCTCTGTGCACTTTCTATTTTCTATTTCATGGACTCAGCTTAACAGTTTCATTTAAAAGTATGCCCCTCAGTTTTAGCTCAGGCTGTGGTCTAAAACAGGATGAAATTTCTCAAAGTCAGCCTGAAATCTTTATTTTATGTTTATATTTGTGTCCTTCAAAAGAGGGGTAAGAAGAAGGAAGGAGCTTGCATGACTGTTTTGCATGGCAAACATGAGCCAGATTACATCACACTGCTTTCTGCTCCTCGCTGAGATGAACTAACAAGTACCACTGCCACCAGAAATGTCCCACATGAGTCTTTCCTCAGGCTGTCCTTACCACAGGAATAATGGTCTAGCATTATGGCTGGGCCCTCAGAGATGTTCTAAGACCTTGAAAGACTCTCGTTCATTCTGTGTCGTGGTTCTCAAGGGTGAATGATGCTTTTTGGTGAAGGCTGAGCTTTCTTAATTTCAGAGAAAATCAATGATAATTTGGTGGTTATCCCATTTCCATGCAGTTCTTACTAGAAAAAAAGTTAAGACTACTTGTTCAAAATTCAGTTGAGCTTCAGGATTCATTTGGCAGCAAAACTCTAGAACTGGCAGAAACATTGATGATGAAATGTTTCACGAATAGGAAAGATCTTTTCAAGCAAAACATGTTGTCGAGGGGAAAATATTTCTGGTCATTTCTTTTCCAGAAACAAATAAACAACCCATCCAACCTGAAATCCTTTTTTTCAGGCTTACATGATTTCTTCCATTTTATGTCATGATTATCCATTAAAAAAAAAGAAATCCTGCGTGAGATATGGCTACATGGGAGACTGGGAAGTAGAAAAAGTTACTGTAAAAATGAAAGAAAAATTCGCATACCTACAGACCTCATATAATCATTAAGAAGAGTGTGAGAAAAGTCATTAAGAAGAGTGTGAGAAAACCCATTAGTAGGTTTTATGTGTGTGCATGGAAGGTAACATTTATTTCATTTATAACTTCTTTCACACCTAAATAAATTATGGGTAGAAAGTCTAATGTTGCAAAACATCCAACCTATTCTATCTCTAGGAAAGCAAATAAGCGATCTAGTAACCTCTGGCCCCAGGAGCACGTGCCCGGTCTTCTCCTTGACCACCTTACTGCAGTGCTGACAACGTAGAGCCTTCCTTACCTGGGTGCACTCGCAGGCTGCAAAGGGAGCCTCAGGTTCTGCTGCAGTCAGCTTGATTCCTCCTGCCCTCTCTCTGCAAACTCTCTTCCTCTCGCGGTGAAGATTTAAGGAAGAAATAATAGTGGTAGGTCATTATGACATTTTAGTGTGTGTTTTATAGGACATCATGACTCACTGATTCAGGGAAGAACTTTGCAGCTCGCTACGAAATTGCCTGTTTCAATCAATCCTGCCAGTGGCTTCTCTAGGAATTTTATGAAGTGCAACTTACATATAAATATATATATAAATGTATGTATGTGTATATACAGAGGGTACTGTATTTATTTTGGTTTCTGGGAGAACCAGTTAAAAGCAAAAAATAAAAATACTATAGTGAAAAACATGCAAGCTTCAAGATGCTGGAAGCAGCACAAGGCTCTGTCAGGTCAGAAGGAGAGAATAGCCATCATGAATAACTCTGGCAGGAATGTCTCTAAGCTCAGTTGCTCAGAGAGTTAGCAGGATCATGCTCTTTCTTTTGCTTTTTTGTGAGTTGGATGCAGTCACCATCTTCTATGCTCCTGGGCCCATGATTCCTAAACTTTGTGAGTCCTGAGGTCATGGGTGAATGGGCCATAAATCAACCTTCTGCTGCTGGTGCACAGAAGCTAATTGTCTCTGCAGTGTTTTCTGTTTGGCAGCTGCCCTGGGAGGTCTGAGGGCTCTGAGGATCCAGAGATCTTGGCTGCTGCTGGCCTGGGAAACATAATATCCCAGGCCAGATACAGGTACACAGTCCGTGTGCCCCAGTAGAAGAAAGTCCACGCTTCCTCCTCCATCTCTTCCTGAAGGGAAAATACAGACCTCTATTAACAGAGATAACTCCAGGATGGACCTAGAACAGATCCTGAGCTATGATTAAATGTACTTGGAAGGAACTGAGGCATGGAAGAAGGAGAGAGAACATGGCAAGGAAAATGATTTACTTTGATGGTGGTTTTTTTAAAGGTTTTATTTTCAGTGAGGACAGGGACCCTGAACATTTCAAAGGAGTGTGCAGGAAGCATAGAAAGAGCATCTGCTTCCCTCTGAAGAGTTATGTTGGGCTTTTTTGTGCGAGATTGCACAAGGACACCCGGCACATTCACTTCTCAGTATGAAGATGGCAGGGACACTGACCGCAGGACGAGCGTGAGAGATGAGGGACATGGGGGAGCGACTTGCTGTTGGTTACCTTGGGAATGGCATTAGATTTCTTGGCTCATCCAAAGGGTTAACTTACCCCATCACATCAATGGGAAAGGATATGCAAGGATAACTGAACGGAGAAACTGAAGCAGGAGCTACTTTCCCAGGAGAGGAGGTTGAGCTCTCAGGCCTGGACATTACGATTTTCAAAATGGAATAAGTTTGTACAGAACATCAAAGCCCAAAAGAAGGCAAGATTGGAGGTTATCTATTGGGAACTCACTGGCTTTGATGAGCATGTGATAAGAGAGACATCCAGTCGAGCGTTCATGGACTTGATCGTTATCTAAGACTAGTTTCTTGGCACAGTCTTCTATGAGGATGGGCCAGAGGCAAACCATAAGGAAGTACTCAAGATGCAAGAATCACAGACTGCTTGAGGGCAGACTCTGTGGAAAAAGACATCTCAGTGCAGCTGCCTGAGGGTGACATCATGTTCAGCTGAATATATCGCTGCAAACATAATCAGTGTCTTCCACTTTCTTCTCCCTTTTCCATGGAGGGGGCTTGCCCTCATGAAGTAGGAGTTCATACCTTTAGCCTAGGATCTTCTCAGACTATCTCCAAATGGATCCTTTTCCCCTGTAGTTCATCCACAACTAAACTTAGGGGGTAATGAATTTACGGTATCACTCTGTTGCCATCTGGAATCACTAACAAAATGCTCACTGAGCCCTAAGGAGAGCAGAATCAAAACACCAGGAAGAAGACCAAGACTCTCAATACACCAGCTACCCGTTCCTGGCTTTCTGACTTCTGAGCTGAACACAGTATATAACTGGACAAAATCGCGCTCCCCTGGGTTGTGAAATCTCTGTATGTAGAAACGAGGAATTCAGACTGATTGCCTGAACTTTAGGTGTAACTTGAATTTACACTGTGCACTGAGCCAGCCATTTTCTAGCAAAGACAGATCACACATCTAACAAACCCCGTCTGCTAGGTGCTCCAGAACAACCAAAAAGCCACTAACTCCACTGTCTGCCTGACTAGACTCGTGGGCATGGGAAGGAGTGGGTCCACATGAAGGACAGAGAGTTTCCCCCAGTGTCTACAGAAAGCAAACTTCATACCACTAGAAAAAAAACCCACATTCTGATTACAGGGTGGTTTTTGACACCTGGCTCTGATCCCTCGATGGATGTCGTATTGCAGGGGAAAGAGAGACACAAATCAGAGCCCCAAGTTCTCCTTACCAAGGAAAGAAACCATCAAAGAGGGAGCGTGCTGCAGAAACTTAGAAGAAGGCTTAGGGAAAGCTGATGTGCCAACTGGACCGGTGGGTACACAGGGGTGTTAAAGGACTCAGCCCTCGCATTTGAACTCTATTGAACTGGAATAAGTGCCTTTCTACTGCTACAAAAAAGCCATTGTTTGTTATACAAACATTATTAATTTGTTCTCCTCAGCACAGAAATTTTACCTATATTACCAAATCGGAAAACCCGTAGTTCCATGTACAGTGGACTTTATGAAATTAGTTTTCATAAACATAACCTCTCTGCAATCTCACTGTGTGTCCAYGCTTTTTATGAAACATTTTTCTCACTAGGAGAATTGTTTCAGATCTCTCTTTCTAGCCAAATGCCTCTTTTTTCATAAAATTTCTAGAAGCTTAAGGTCTTTGATCCAAAAAATTCCAAATTTGTTAGTGCGTTCATCAGTTATGAAGGGGGACTAAGACAGACAGACAGACAGATATCCTAGTTACAATAGGGGCTAATTTCCCTGGGAAGCCAGCCTAGAAAAATAATCACACCCTTTATAGAAAATTTATCTAGACAGATCCATCAGATAAGAGTCTGGACTATGCACACATCCGGGATTCTGGTTTGAAAGGCATCCTCCTACCCTTATTGTCTCGCCCAGAGATCCTGGCAAGAAGCTTTTATTCTATTCAAGATGTGTGTTGTGTCAGAGCCAAAATTAGACCTCACACCTCACAGGGTCTCAGTTCACAGGGCTTGTTCTTCCTGGGGGTTTCAAACATATCTACCAGAAATAATAATTCCTGTCAGGGACCTTCTAAGGGATAGCTGTAAACCCGGTAGCACAAGGCCCATGGCTCTCATCAGCTACGACCATGCCCTCAAGAGCAGTGCCAACTATCTTTGACACTGGACTCCAGTTTACTCTGTCCTGACCACATTCACGCATGCCCTCAAACACAGCTGGTGCACGTTCTCAAGGCAGGGAGGCTCCCTGCACCCAGGCAAGCTCTGGCCTCACCCAGATGACTTGCACGGACTATTCTGCCTGGATCCTGGCTGGGTGTAAAGTGATGGGAGAAAGAACTGGCTGGACACGCTGCTACTTGAAGAATCCACTCTTCCAGTAGAGCACAACTGGGGTACCAGAGACAGTGTCTTTACTTACTACATGTCCCATCTAACAAAGATGAGTTCTGCTCCTTTCTGGCATATGGGTAGGGAGGAAAGCAGAGAATTGCAGCCTTCATTACACTGCAGGTGAATAAAAGTGAGATATTAGCTAAAACCAGGACTCATGAAGGCAAGAAGACCTATTCAATAATCTGGGCACTTCTGCACATCCCTCAGTCTTCATGAATGACAGGATTTACGTAGCAACTGTGGGTGCTGCTTTGTATCTTTTGAGGTCAGAAGGACCTTTTAAATTATCTGGGACTTGATTCAGGTGTCTAAGATAGGGATCTAGTGGCATTACAGTCGGCCTGGGATACTTCACCCAGTCTCTAGCTAAACCCATGGATATGGTAGGTCCTTGTAGTTCTCTCTGACCTATCTCCAACCTCTTTTGGATGATTTTGCTACACTAAAATATTGTAAATGTTAGTAGGTAGCATGTTTAGACACCTGAATTGAGCTCTAGTCTTCCTGTGTAAAGCCTTAAACCTGTGGGCAAGGTGTCTAAATCTGAGACAGGCATTATGGCTCACAGGATGGCCAAGGACTCTAGTCAAGAGTCCTAAGGAAGTAGTACCTTCCTTGTTCAGATAGCATTGTTCGATGCAGATGCTTCTTGTCATGGGCTGAGCATGCCCCACTGCTGACAAAAGAGTACCCAAAGTTAGGACAATAACCGGGGAACATGGGACAGATTTTGCTTACCTACTGCCTTAGGCACTCTTCTGTGCTACTTGTATACTGCATTATACAGCCATAACTTCCCTGTGTGGATCTCAGAGTCATTAAGACTACAAGTAGTTTGGAGGTGCAGGCACTGGTGGCTTTACAGATCCAGAGGTCTGTAGCACTTTGGGGAGCATTTAGACCAGACAGATGTCCAGAGAGTCTCAGTCAGTCAATTCCTGTGTCCAGCCCCAAACTCCTTTCTTCACTGGAGCAAGTTATTAAATGAAGAGGTGGACTCAAGCCCACCTCATCACAACGCATTGTCTACCCAGAGGTTGTCTCGATAGGTGAGGCTTGCGTTGGAGCCCTGGCCCCTGCTTCGTCCGCGCAGGGACCAGGACATCTTCACGCCAGCTTGGGCATCTTCACGTCCTCTGGCTCATGCTAGATGATGTGGTGCAAAAACTCCCCGGGGCTGGGCATGGAGGTCCTACTACAGGCGGGGAGGTCAAGAGCAGGCTGGCCCCACTGAAGCAAAAATCGCTAGTGATTTTTTTTAGKTGAGGTTCAGCTACTGAGACACTGAGACATGTTTTCTCTTATGTCACATGTAGCGCCCACTGCATCTCCCCTTATATTTTCTATTTTAAAGTGTCAGAAGAAGCAGGGATTTCATCACTTCCCTCCCACAGAGGCCAACTACTCAGCACAGGTGAAAATGCCATCTTAATTTCTCTTTTACTGAGCAGGYTGATACCTGATACATCAAAAGGATGGCATTTGTCTAGGAGCAGGCTGCAAAACYCAAATGAAATGATAAACACAACCAGTGGACAATCGTAATTCCTTCTCTGATGGTATTTGAAAATGAGAAATTATAGCAACCTATTTCAGGGGAACAGGGGGTTGGGGTTTATTTAAAAATGTAAAAAAAAAATAAAAAAAAAAATCCCCTTTCCAGGAAGAGCACTTAACAATGTGCAAGCAAAGTGGATAAAAGCAGTTCAGTAACAAACCCAATTGCACAGAGATTGCCTCCTGCATTCCTGCACATCTTTGCCTTTTTGACATTTARCTTTAATTTATAGCAATTTAGCTTGCTCTTAGAGGCTGCACTGTACATTTGGGAAAGCAAAGTGATCTGTTAAATGTTTGTCTGAAATTTAAATCAGGCACAAAGTAGCTTTGTCTTTTCCTTAAAAAGCAAAAAGAGAGAGAGAGAGAGAGAGAGAGAGAGAACCCCCCCCCACACACACACGCACACACGCATATCTGAAAATACTTATTTTGGCACAGAAAGGCAAATTATTCTCCTATTATAAATTCATTAATATATGAGAGGACAGCCGCAAATTAGTTTGGCCCATTGGTCAAGAGTTACAAAATTAGATTCCCTTAGTTAGATTCCTAAATGTGCAGTCAGGCAGGCAGTAAAGGTCCTGATCAAGGAAAAAACACTTAGGCATATGGTGCAATTCATTTCCTAATCCCACGGCACGTGCCACATCCCAGTGTTCAGAGTTAGTTCCTCACCACAGCCCACATTGTGAATTGGGTTGAAAGGGGTCAAATTCTGAGTCCACCCAAATTCTTGAGATCTGTGGGAGTTTCTGAGAGCTCTCCTGAGCAGCCTGGCTGTGTCCACACTGCAGAGCCCTGGCTCTGTTGGGCACCTCAAGCCCTGAAAGCATCATTTCTCTTGGCATGTTTTCTCCAGCTCAAAGTGCCCGGAATAACACAACAGCCATGCTACCAACCATCAGAGCAGGGTTTTGGCTCCTGAAACTGCAACCCACCATTGCACGCCTTGTGCATGCCCTGTGAGCGTGTGGGCTGCGCCTGAGGGTTCAAAGCCTTCRGGGATGGTGTTGGAGAACAAAAAAAGGACTGGTTTTTTGCTGTGTTCATGAGCCGAATCAGATCACAGAAGAGTCCCTAAGTATCACAGCCAGAGCAGAAGGACCATGTGGYCCTGAAGAAGTGCATGGAGAGGAAATGAGAGATCGCTTTTCCGGCAGCCATTCAGTTGGTGTGATTACTCACAGAATCACACCTTTCTGCAGGTGTCTGGTTTTCAAAACTGTTGGCTAGTGAGATTTTTTCTGTGCTTTCCATGTACATTAATTCACTGGCAGAAAACAGAACTTCCTTGTGTCCATTTTAAAAGAAACCAAACTGGCAATGGATGTCCAAGAAAGAATTAATTCTGCTATTTTTGCTTCTTCCTGTTCATGAATTCTCTGCAAGCAACCTGTGATTTTCTCAGGGTTGTCCATTATTCAGAATTATTCACTGATGACCGTGTGAATATTCTTGATCTTTCTGTTGTCTGCAAGGAGTATATGAGCATGACAATGTCTGAAAGCAAGGACAGCTTTGAGGTTAAAGAGTTGGTCTGGTCTCCAGGAGAATTACTTGAGATGGCTTATCTCCAGCTGACCCTGGTCACATCACTTAATGCCTCTGGGTTACCAATTCCACATCTGAGCTGAACTTGCTCTTCCGTGGCAAGGATTGCGTTGATGATAATGATGAATTTATTCATGACKGCGAGGTGCTTCTGTGCTGGTGCCAGTGTAGGGCCAAGATGGAAATAGAAGCTTATGGGTTCATACTGAGCCATGAGTTCAGAGAGCTGACATTATAAAGGTTTTGTTTCTGGTTGGATAAATAACTTAAAATCAGGTTTCTGGGGGCAATTTCAAAATTTGAATGCAAGTTCCTAGAAATTGTGCATTAACTAAACATGAGCTATTGCTCTCAGTATGGGAGCAGCTGACTGAAATCCAATAGCCATTTACATACAGGGCCTCTTTTAGCCTTAAAAATCAATTTGAAATTCCATCCTCGTGATTATTCTCGGATACTGGTTGGGGTCAGCCAATTTCTGTGGCTGTTGCCTCAACAAGCTCATTCCCCGGGCCGTTTTCAGAAAATGCACACTCCAAAAAGGGTCACTGACACATCTGAAGAGGCTTGTTTAAAATTTCCAGCAAATGCTGAGGGAAAAGCCCTTCCCAGCTCTCACTCACTGCAGCGTTAGAAGCAGTGCAGAAATACGTCCTCAGAAGATGAAGYCACCCTGTGACTTCCTATTTTTTGAGGCATCGCGAGACAACGGGAAGAAAACCTTTCTTGCAGTCCCCGGCTTTTACATCGCTGTCTTCCTGCGCTGAGTTTTCTGGCGGACGCCTCCTACAAACTTTCTATAAAAAGGCAAAAAAACGCTGCCGTTTGATGGAGGGAAGAGCTCAGAGGGTGTGACGACTCCAGCGCTGACGTTTCAGGGAGGTAAAAGCCCACGGTAGATTTGAACGCTGACATCYGTGCTCGCCGGCTCGCAGCCTGACAGCCAGCCAGGCTGGGGCTAAGTCAGCCGTGCGCGGGGACCGTGCGCATGAGGACGTGCAGTTCCCACCTTCCCGGGGGCAAGCGTTGCTCAAGGTAACTGAACGATCATGTGAGCCTTGGCCAGGCGTTTCGTTAACACGTGGCTTCTCGTCACGCGTGTATTGCCATGTTTGCTCATTGCCGCGGTGCCTAGTTCGTCGCCTTAAAGGAGATCGAATGTATTTTAAGGACATTGGAGAGTCTCATCTTCTGCATATTACCGCCTTACACCTCTCCCCTGGTAATTCCTGCAAGGAGAATTATTTTTCCTTAGACATGACAGCACCAAGCCCATAAAGGGGGAGCTGAACTACAGCGTATCTCTCAGACAGCCATCCAATCTCGCTTTAAAACCCAGAGTGATGGGGTATTTACCACTTGTTGTGTGAAGCTGTTCCAGTCATTACTTATCTGCGTGGTTAAAAAAAAAATCACCTCTCATTTCCAGTGTGAAGTTTTCTGACTTCACTGTCTAAACGTGTTGGATCAGCACGTGGGGGAAAAAAAAATCTAATGTGAGCTACAGGTCCCCTGACACCAGAGGTAAATGAAACCTTGCCGACTCAAGCATTTATTCCACGTTCATCATCGCTGTCTGARCATGTGTGTGAACCATCCAGGAAACTGCAGCTGTCGTCATTACTTTGACAGACCCAACTTGTCTCCAGCTGTCCTTGATTTTCCTCTGCCCCATCCCTTTTGCCGCGTGGGACATCCTGGGAAGCGAAAGAAATAATATCAGAAAAAGGACTTCCWTTATTTTCTAATTGGATTTTTTTCAGAAAAATGACTTCTTTTTKGGGAAAATATTCTGTTCTGACACCAGTTCAAAGCATAAGCACATTTCTGTTCCATTGCGTTTCTTCTCCCCCTTACTCCTTAAATGTTACTGATGTAAACGATCAGAAAAGTGGCAAAGAGGGCTGCTGAGGAGAGACGTGATAGTGCCTTTGATCCATCAGTCAAACATGCTCCGAACTCCCACCCTTCCTTGCAAGAAATACTGTGTTCCCATCACGTTAGTGAAAGGACACTGACTGGTAGCACAAGGAGGTCCAGCTGCTGAGGACAGACAGCGGGCATCCTTGATCTATCCAGTGAGATGCAGAAAGCGCAGCCCTTGCACCTAATTGCTTACGACCTAAGGTTATGCTCTGCAAACTCCTTTTTGACTTGGACAGCTGTGAAGATGATGCTTTAGCCRGTCAAGTCTTACAAGAAAGCGACAGAATTATTTTAACTCTACAAGGCCCAAGAATCTGACCACACACACGCATACAAGGTAAGAAATAGTAAAATCCATTTAATTTTAAAGGCTCCCCTAGATTGTTAGATTGTCCCAGTGTGGATATGAGTTACTGGTGCCTGAGGAAAACTACATGACACCTCATCTAACAAATTAAATGTTTCCATGCAATTAAAATGAAGCACTCAGCCTTAGTGTAATAAACTTGAGGCCATTAGTATTCCTAGCGCTGTTGCCTTCATTGTGTTTTACAGTGCCATAAATATAGGCTCAGCATGATGGCTCAGCAGGCACTGGGCATGGAGAAAAATATCTTGTAATATTTGTTATTAAAACATTAAAAAGTCCTTTACTTGAACACACACATTTTTAAAATGTCCCTGACTTGGAGACTCTGCTTTTAATCTCTCCGTGTGCCCCGTGGCTCTCCATCACGGCCTCTTGCCGGAGTGACAGGGATAGCTGCTGCAAAGCGCTGTGTCCTCTCAGCTGCTCTGGGGAAACTAAAGGGAACTAAAGAGACCTGACACTTGGCTGAATCAAAGACCAGAGTCGTGGCACCAGGGCGGTGGAAACCTTTGAGAATTTTTCTAGGGACTTGAATGGACCCTGGGTACAGAGATGACCRCCTGGAGAAGCAGCAGTGCAGATGCATGTGTCCAGAGTCRGGGCACATATGTATAGCCTGATGCMTTCAGAGSAAAAATCATGTAAGAGGAGGATCCAYCTTCCTTAAYATTAGCCGGGTGATTCAGCTTGCAGGCGGTGACTACTTATGAGGTGTCTGGGTTCCTATTTTAACTCAGAAGAGACCTAGTCAACACAGTCTGTGATGACGAGAGAAATTGATAGACAGTAACTTCAGTTGCCCATGCAAAGGTGTCATTTGAGATGCTCTGGGGTATCTGAGACACCAGTACAGGTCTGTCAGGCAGGACAGAGGACTTACAGGAGACCCAGGCCCTCCTGACGGCCAGGTGGCATACCCTAATTACCTGGAGGACCTGATCCAGCTCATAAAGTAAGACATCACAGAATAAGACAGCAAAAGGTGTAAGTGTCTCCATGGGCACTAGATGTGCAAACTCTTTCTGGAGATGTCATCAGTGAAGCCAGTGGAGCTGGGGGTGTGATCCACCTGACTCAGCGAAGGCATTTCTTTCAGATGGGATGAATCGTCCTCCACTCAACCGACTACACTGGCTAGCTCTGCCCAGGCTGGTGAGCTCAGATGGAGACCTGCAAACCACCAGRTATAAGCAGACAAAGCTCATCCCAAGGCACTTGGGCACATTTTGAAGGACTCACCTAAAAGTTCGTAATGTGCTTCCCCGTAGCCTTGTGGTCTGGAGAGCAGAGAGGGAGAATTACTTCTCCAAAGCAATGCAGAACTTAGCTCATGGGATTTACTTGAGGAAAATGTGAATCCTCGCTGAGAAAGGTAAAGCTTAAAATGTGATTAGGAACAGAGAGCTGTGCTGATGGAAAGGAAGGCCTGACTTGAAGACTGGAGAAAAAACAGCAGTGTTTCAGGTAATCTGGCAGGAGCTATCCAAAAGAACTAGATTTCCATTTCCTCCTTTTCCCTGAAGCCTGGAAGACCTTCCTGTGAGGAACTACTTCTCTGAAATTCAGCTGAGTTATCTTTGTCATATTTCCATCCATGCTCTTCTGCTTAAACTCTCTTAAGTATCCCAGAGCATGACTCTGCCTCTTTGGGTTTCCATAGATGGTTAACACATTTCACACCCCAGTTTCCCTTCATTGCAGCCTGACTAAGCGATGCATATTTGAATTCATTCTGAGAGCAGGGTTGCAAGGGTTTTAATAAAATCCAAACAGAAACGCTTTATCCACTAATAGTTTCAGCTAAAAATAGACAACAAATTTCTTTGTTGAGATTTACTCTGTATARACTCAGGCACATGCCTGTGGATTTGGGCTTTTCCCCCCTTCTTTATCCACTAACTAAATACTGATTTCTTTCAATACTTGTTCCATTAGTTACAGTTAGAATTGCCAGAATCACTCATCTTTTTCATTGACTGCATTTTCTTGGTATTTGCTTTTGCATTTTTATTTTTGCATTGTAATTTCTTACCTTCTTTTCATTTTTCATCAGCCCATAAGGAGGTACCATGGACTAAATTTCTAAGCTCAGCTGGGCTGTTCCTGGACACCCCTGGGTCTGTGATATCATCTCTCCTCCAACAGCTGAGGAAAAGGCACCAAGTATCTTTCCAAATCACCTGAGCTGGCTAAAGCATCCCCCCAGCACAAGACAGTGGGGAGCAAATCTCTTTCCTCAATATTAGACCCTGCCTAATACTGCCCAGAACTGTTCCTTTCAAGATATTCCACATTATTCCATAAATTCTGCAATTTGCAGTTTAAAAACCTGWTAGTGAATTTTCTTAGCATCCTCTACAGCACAGAATTGAATGGTTGATTTGTGCTGTGTCTGCTCACAGCTTCTGAGAATTCCCTTATTGCCTCTTTATCAATAGCCATCCTGCTTTTCCAGACAGCTTCACAATTTGTCTTCGCTATTACAGATGGATTTAAAACAAGGAGTTTTWTCTTCCAGCTATTTCTGGCTCAGTCTCCCTATCACCTCTGCCATCCTTCCCCCTCCTATCGAGGCTCAGCCACCAGAGAATGAAATGCATTTTGRAAATGTTTTGTTTAGCCAACATAAAGGATGAACCACCAAGCTCAGGAGCTGCCCTTCCACCAGCTCGTGCAGATATCTGCAGGTAATCTTACGCTTAATTCTTAAATGCAGTATTAGAAAGTTTGAAATCATAACGGCGAAGGCATCATCCATGTGAAACTTGGCAATCAGGTGTGCATGCAAGTTACCTGCTGGGAGAGTTTTGAATACAACATCATGCAAGTTCTCCTTATGAGCTCCCCAAATGCCCTTAAACTTTACAGACCATCATGACATGGCCATCTGGATCCTAGGCACATAACCTAAAGAACAAAGCACTTACCATTTACAGTACATAAATCTGGGGAGATTTCAGTACGGGTGATCATAAAATATTGAAGCACTAGAGGTCAGAACACTTTTCTGATGGCAATAAAAATAACAACAATGCACAAAGCAAGTCCCTTTCACTCAAATTTCTAATATTCTTCACCATTAGAAGTGAAATGAGATTCGCATATAAGACAGCAGGAGAAAATAAATCAGGGTTTTTATGAATGTTGCAAGGGAGAAATCCAGCCATAGGGGAGCTCAGTATTTGTGGGATCAAGCATTATAATAACACGTGTTATCTAATCTAAGAGATTCACACATATTTTTGATACACCAAAGGTTTCCTTGTTGCTCCATGGTGACCGCAAGTGCCACAGAGGGCATCGACTCAAACCCAAGTCTCCTCTAACACTGCCTACCCCATTCAGTGTCCCTTCAGGGGAATTTGGTGTTCACTGTTGGGATAAAAGCTCCATCCTGGGGAAACTTCCTGCTGAAACTTTCATGGGAACATTTTCATCTTATCATTTCCTGTGTTTTCCGGCAAAAGAAGAAAGAAACCTACTAAATCTTACAGACCCTGTCCTCCCTCCCCTGTTCTGTGCACTCTCTCTGGTACTGTCCAATTACTGCTAATTGATGCTTTCAGCAGTGGGAGCTGAGGAAGCCCAATTCCCTTTGTGTTCCTGGAGAAGGTCACTCCTGGGCCTGGGCAGTGTGGTGGGAGCCGGGATTGCACAGGCACTAGGGAATCCGTCGGAGGGAGGGAACGGGAGAGCACCGGGCCTTTCAGCAGAGATGCCACTCCATTCTTCTTATTACCTGTCACCGGGCCTTTTAATTACCCTTTCTCTCCCTCCCYGACAATCAGAATCGCAGCTCCTTGAGCGCTCGTTTGCTAGAGGTGGGCAATGGCATTATTAAAGTCTGCCGTGTACCAAATGTCAGGGACCGAAGCTGTCACATCACCAGCCTTTGTGCGCCCAGCATCAACTCCTTGCTGCCCACTGGTCCCCATACGGATCCTCCTGGGGATAACTTTTGATGCGGGCTGATATGTGACATAAATCACTTGGTGCTGGCTGGGAGAATATGTGATGGCATGCCAAGGAAAAAGAAAACATGAGGCCRGAGACCTCATCAGAAACGTGCAGACACAGCAGATTACCCATGTGGGCACGTCCTCAGGCTGCCATCGCTCACCGGCACTTCACAAGCACCCAAGCGCCGTGCTGACATCGTAGAGCAGAAAAATCTTGCAGGGAACTATAATTTTGCATTAATGTCTGATAGCCTCAGCATCCTCTTTCCTCTCCACAGCTTTTTCATCCTGGATCAATAAGATGACAGCAGTGAAAGCATAGGGGGAAAAGCTGAATATCTGAGCCCAGATACCATGAGCACATGTCCCATCTGAAACAGGATCAGTCCTCCAAGATCCCTCCAGTGCCCCGCTCTCCTGATAAGCAAAATACAGCGTGCTGTGTGTGCTGTTTTTTTAGCTTAAAGTTAAACATTTAGAAGTTTCCTTTCTCTCCCTAACACAAAGTTGGGGTGTTTTTCAAGAGTTCTATTTTGCAGAAATATCGCTAGCCACAGTTTTTGATAAAAATATTTTGAGGCAAAATGAGATGTGGAACAGGATGATGGGGGAAAAATCAGAGAGAAGAAGAGAGAAAATAACACCAGGGAGAGGAARGAAAAGGAAGGCAGCAGCAGCAAGAGGAGGACAGAAGAGGTGTTCAGCAGAAAGATCTAACACAGGATCACACGGCTTTTGGGGACCATAGGGGCCATCCTGGAGAAAGGAGGTAGGCAGATGGGAGGCAATGGATACTCCCTGGAGGGGAATGATGGGAGTCGGGATTTTTTCTTAGGTTTCTGGCACCATAGTGTGTTCCCAGACAACAGCCCCATGTGCCGTGTCAAAGGGGAAGTGAGGGGGTCACATCAGGCTGCTGTGCAGACCGTGACTTGCATTGCTTCAGGTGCTCTGTGTGGGCATCTGTTTGGTCATCTCAGCCAGGAACCACTTTTGTTCAGCCCAAAGATGTTAAGGAGGGACAGGAAGAGTTTGGTGAGATGGCACTGAACAGTTGTGAGGGGCAGATGGTTCCTCCACCGAGGTGTCCGCATCACACCATACAGCATGATGGAGAGGTTGTGAGCTGGAGGAGGACGTGGCTCAGCATCCCTTGAGGAACTATTAAATGGGAGGATGCACTTCAGAGCTTTGCAAAGGGCTTCTGCAGCTGCAAGGTCAGAGCCTGCCTGGGTACCACTTGGTGGCATCTCCTGGAGCAGTGTAGACACACAGCAAGGATGTGGGGGCAAGTTCTCCTGGGATTTAATCCCCGAATCTGGAATAAAAGCTTGTCAGCAAGGCAAGCTGTGGAGTGACTAATCTGAGCAAGATTTAGTCTGTTATAATAAAACTCATAAGCATGTTTTTAACCATCTAGTGAAGGTAACTTACCCAAATACTTGTATACATACCCCAAAACTGCTTCTTTTTCCAGCCCTGAAGCAATATTGATGTATCTGGAGGAAAAGTGTGAGGATGCCTACTCTGATAATGAYATGGGGGAAAGCTTTTAATAAAACTCAGTCACGGACACAAATTGCACCTTTCACACTGGCATTGGAGACAGAATCATTTTCATCTGGGGACAGGTGCTTTTTGGGCTGTCTTTATTTAAACAAATCTGTCTGTTTCTCTGAGATGGCAGATTGCAATTACAGCACAGCATGCTGGTCAGAACAGGCGGGCCTGAGTGTCCAAATTTTCATCCTCCTGCCCAGCCTGGGAGGGAGGTGTCTCCCCCGACAGAAGCAGCTGTTAGAAAGTGCAAAGCCATGGCAGGAATAAAAGGCAACACAGCAGTGAGACTAATGACTCTGCTGCTTGACTCTTGGCTTATTTAAATTCATTTTGGACTTAGGGAACTTTTCTTGCATTTTTTTTTTAATGTTCCTGTGTGGCTGAAGGACATTTGTGCTGAAGGTATTTGGGAGGATTTAGAGTCCATCACTTGACTGTAAAGATGCTCAGGAAGGAATTTTCTCCTCAAACAAAACAAATTTTCTCTGGGTCGGATCTTCAGCTGTTGCAAAGTGACAGACCTTCTGTGACTTCTACTAAGAACTGGGCCTGGTGTGCATTGTTTGTCTCCCTGCTGTTATTAATTATTTTGGCTGAGATCTTCAAAGGGAGTCAAAGAAACGTAGGAACCCACATCTTATTGAAATGCAGCCAGGTTTATATGAGTTTTTCCAGGGTACCTAATTCCCACAGGGCTCTTGGAACAATCTTGGCCTTTGGGCTGATGATGAGACCAGCACTGCACAACACAAAAAAACAAACAGGACTGTTTGATCTGCACCTTCGATGCTATGCCCTTACTGAGGTGGTGGCTGAGGCCAAGGAGATTGACTGTCTAAAGCAAACAGGTCCAAACAGGTCCTGTTTGGAGGTTTAGAAAYACCCTATCCTCACCCTGGCCTGGTGGGACTCATGGTTTGGATAGGGGCTTCACAGGACCCCTCATGGCCTGGTAGATGTTTCATTCCTGCTTCTGCGTAGGGTTTTCCCAGACTTCTCCATCAAGGCAAAGGCGAGAGTAAATCACACCCAGGCCAGGTTGGCTGTGGGCTACTTAAAGATCAACTGAGAGGGACATGCCTAAAACAGATCCCCCATGTAGGAGTCACCGGCTGGTTTTACGGTTTGCGCTATGTAGGGGACTAGGCTGACCGTCCATGAACAATCTCTTCTGGCTTAAAATGCATGAGCCTGCATTGCACATCTAGGGACCAATAAACCATTAGGGAAAGGGTGCCTAGCAGCAGTTTGTCTGATGGGTGTAACCGCAGGCGGGAGGCAGGACTCCCTCTGCAAACAGGAAGGCGTATTTAGGTTTGGTGAGCGAGGTGGCTCTAAAGGTTACACCCATGCCATAGATAGTTATATGCTATAGTTAAGAGATTGTCCTTGTTGTTAGATCAGCCTCTCTCCATTAAACTATTTGTAAAAAGCCAGTTGCATCCCATCCTTGACTGTACTTCTTCCCTGCTAGACAACACCACCAGGCACGGTAGCATGCCAGGACGTCTAACAGGGGCTCTTAAAATTGTTGGAGAGACACACCTGCTCAAGGAAAGGCGTTTTTGAAGACATTGGCCAACAGGCTTGTTGCACGGCGCATCCCATTCTTGCTCCACAGAGCCTACACCAGGATCCTCATTTCTAGGTATAAGTCCCCGGCTCCGGGCATGTTTAAGGGTCTAGTGAAGACCAGGGATGACTTTCCTGGCCACAAGTTTGAGGGGAGGAGGTTAACTTGACCGTATGGATGTGAGCTGGGCTGTACCACTTGTCCTAAGGGGCAGGGATGGGCCCCTGGCCTGTTTTATCCCGCAGGGGAGATGTGTCCTGAGGGGGGAAAGGGGGTTGCAAAGCCAAGATGCCTGGCATCTCCAAGCTGGTCCCTCTTGCCTGTTCGAAAGGGGACTGTGGAGTGAAGTCCTTGCTCACATGCCACTGATTTCTGTGCTTCAGGATCCCTCTAGTTGGGAGCAAAGAAGTAAAGAGTAGCTGCTAGTGGACTGGTCTTGATTTGCTTGGGGTATTGGCAAGGTCTGCGGCAAAGTTCGCTGTCCTGGGATTTCCCGGCACCGAGCTGAGGGGAGGGAATCAAATGGAGTCCCTTGAGAGCACGATGCTACCCTGTGACAAAGGGATGGCCAGACTGGGACCTCTCGGGCGGTGAACGAATAGCTGGGCATTTGGCGCAAAGCGACTTGCACAGGGTCACACAGAAACTGAGCAGCAGAGGCCAGACCCGAACCCTGCTGTCTTCCAAAGCAGGCTGGCATTCAACTCGCATCCCGCTGTCTTCCTTGTTAAGCGATTGCCCTGTTTTAAAAAGCAAAGAGGATTGATTTGCTGAAGTGTCCCTATGCGTGTGCAGCTTTCAGCTTGCAGCTGCTGCTCTGACTGTGATACAGAAATTTCTCCTGAGACAGAAAAGAATGTCAGCTTAGGTTAAAAAAAAAAATCTAAAAAAGAAAACAGTCCTGCAAACTTAAGCAGGGAAATTAGCACAATTCTGGAGCTTAGCAACAAGAATCGCTCCTGAAACATTGCATTAATAATGATTTCAGAGTAGTTTCAAATGACAAGCTGTGCCCTGATCTTGGATTCATGCTGCCTTGGGTTTAAAGAATCAAACCGGATTTCAAATGTGTCATTTCCTTCATATACAAGAACTCACTGCCACCGAGGTGTGAGGGGGGGGGATTTACTTTCACCTTGGGTTGTGATCTCATCAGCTATTCCCAGCAGAGTAAAGGGGTTACTGGCTCAGCTTTGGGGAGGAAGCCAAAAGGGAAAGTTAATTACTGAGAATTCTAACATGAGAAGCTTTACCTTCTAAGAAATTCCCCTGGTTTTGGCATTTCTCCTTCTTTTGAACCAAGCCCTCCCCCCTCCCCCCCAAAAAAAGCAATATATTGAAAACACATTTGGAAAGAATAAGAGAAAAAATTGTCTACAAAGGGTCAAAGTATAGCTTGGGCAAAGAAAAGGAATGACAGATACCATGTGAGCTGTTGTCCAGGAAAAAAGAGGGGCATATAAGGCAATTCTGGGGCTTAGAACACCTAGAATTACCGCTTCCATGTAGAACCAGCAGACCAGAGATGAGTGCCAGTGCAAAATAAGAAGTGCAAAATGAGAAGGCTTGTTTGGATTATTTTCAACTGAAAATTCTATTAAAATCAATCTTCTCATCAATTTCTCTTAGTTCTGAATCATTGTGATTCCCAATGAGATGTAAAAGCTGCTTTTGGCCATTTGGGGTCACTGAACATGTAAGATGTGTGCGGTTTTAAAGCATTACGATTTGAAAATGCACACAGTCAATTCTTTCTTGCATTGTAATTTCACAAAAGTGGTCCAATATCATGGGCAATCCTCACAGAATAAATGTCAAAATGTTTACAATACCACACAGGAACATGCAAAAGCTGACCAGGTTTGTAATGCTCCAAGTCCATTTCCACTTGGATAAATCAGAAGAGAGGTCTTTGCTCCTTTCACTCTGTGCTGCTTTCGCTGCTTTTTTTTTTTTTTTTTTGAAATCTCCCCTCACAAGGCATCAAAGGTGCAAGATTCTCCAAAACAAATTTGCAACGATAGTCACCCACAAAGCAAATTTACGTTTGGGGGTCTTCATTCCAACTTCTTTGCCTGTAGCTATACTGATTTTGATAAGGAAAAAGGAAAGCAGCCCCATTTTCCTTGTTGCACCAAACATCTATTCTGGAAAGTTCATCTTCATGTCCATCAGCTGAGAGGCCAATGGACCTGCAAAGACTGCACATATTGGCTCAATGTATCGCCAACAGACCAAGTAAAGCAGGAAAAGGCTATATAGCTCCTCAAGCTTCTACTTGTACCTGGGTCTTGGATCAGAAGAGCAACGGGTGCCACCTGGGAAGGCACTAAACCCCTGCTGACTGGTTTGACTTCCCTTAGCCCTGGTAACATTGCTGCAGAAAGTTACCCTGTCTTTCAGAGATCCACATCACCCAGAAGCTTGGACTGTCAGATCAACCATGTCTGCGAAGCTGCAAGATGCAGTGGAGAGGTTTCTGTCCATGCTCCATTTTGTGTTCAGAAGCTCAGAGGATCATTCAGACTGGAAGGAACCTCAGGGGGTCTCTAGTCCAACCTCCTGCTCAAAGCAGGATCAGCTACAAGATCAGACCAGGTTACTCAGTCAGGTCACTTACTGGATAAGATTACTCATCCAGTCAGGTCTCGAAAACCTCCAAGGATGGAGAATGTGTTGTTTTCTCAACCCTTCCCAATCCTGGAAGACTATTTTCTTGCTGTTATCTTCACATGCATATTGGGTGTGAAGGATTTACATCAAAGAATCTCTGCTATCCGCCACTTTTGAAAAAAACATAGAGGTCCTTAAATGATCTGTCTGGGGCTATCATTCCAGGTCCATAGAAGAACGTGATGCTGCATTTCTGCCCTCATGTCTGGTTGTAAAAGTCCCTGTTGTTACAAAGGTGATTAGTTTCACTTATGTCCAGAGTGAAAAATAATAAAAAACCAAAGCTCATAGGTATATAAGAACCGTCTTACTGCTTAGCCTATTATTCTGTCCCTAATAGCAGCCAGAGCAGATGCTGTAAAAAGAGTATGAAGAGGACAGCATACATGACACTGCCACAGAATACTTTCCCAGCCTGCAGTAATTCATGGCTCTTTATAATCAATAGACCTCACCAGATTTCCCATCATGAATTTGTCCAATTGGCTTTTGAAGTGCTGTAAATTTTCAGCGCGTGCTGCATGCTGCAGAAAGGAGCTCCACAGCTTAATGAGACGTGTCAAGATCCACCTCCTTTTATTCATTTCGATCCTGCCTCCTCATACTTTCCTTTGATACCCCTGCACTCTTGAGCAAGAAGAAACAGTGATTTGCCAGCTGGGCACCCAAGAGCTGGATCCTGGCTCATGCTGCGAATCCCTGTAGCTGAGCCTGGGAGATGGAGAGGTGCTTCTGCTCCCTGCTCCAAAGCGGGTGTGGACAGAGGAGAGTGTATTTACTGATGGCCTGGGATGTTGGCTAACAACTAACTGCTTTTACACTCCAGAGCCAGGAGAAAGTATAGTTTGGCGCTTGTGAGTCACTCCAAGGCTGTCATTCCTGTGTTCTGCTTTCTGTGTTACCCCAGGGCTGAAAGCACCTGTGCCTCGGCTTCTTCATTTATGAGTTGAGACTAGCCTGGCCTCACAGAAGCCAGGGGACAGAATTTGGCTTCTATCCTCAGGTGTAAAACCCATATTTTACAGAAATTATGTAATTGAGTGAAACTCATCACTGTGAAAATATGTTTCTGCCAGCAAAATGAAACACTTCTCCACGTCCTCTCTAGGTGTAAGGGACATCAACACTCTGGTTTAAAGCTCAGAGAGTAAGACACTCCTTCTGCCATCTGATGGTGAGTGGAGGGAAGAAGTCACAGCACTACATCTGAATAAGTGGTTACCAGAATTACTGAGACTAGACCTTCCAGACAAGGAGATGCTTTTTATCCTTTAGCTATTGTCTGAGAAATATGGCTGCAGAGAGAGCTTCAAGTTCAGGGGATGTCCATCCTAAGTCTACTCCATTAACAGTTGCAGTAATCACCAGAACAGAAGCCAAACTGAGAATTCGCCAGCTGGTACAAGCTGAAACATTTAGGGGGAAAAGATTTGGGGCTGCGCTTGAAAATGTGGAAAGGACTCTGAAGATCCTCTGCATGCTTGGAAGCTTCTCAAGGATGTTTTTTCTTTCATCAGGAATGAAAGGCTTTGGGATGGACCCAGGAAGAGCACTACTGGTGCAACCTTCTCTCTGACCCTTGCAAAGTCTATTTCTTCCCTCAGCAGTTTCCCCACAACCCAACTGAGTTCATCGTCACTGCTGTGTCAACCCTGCTCTTCTGTCTGTCCAAACCATGGAGATAAYGGTTCTCCTCTGTCCATCAGATCACCTACCTGTACCCAATCTCTCTAGCCACCCCGAAGGCCTGTMCTTCTAAGCATCGTAGTGCATGCTTTCTCTGGCCTGCTGCAACTCTGGCTTTTGGGAGTCCAAACTGCTGCAGACCCAAAAGTCTCATGGGGCCTGGCAAGGCAGTGAGGGCTTGTCACTGCAGTCAGAGGGTGACTAGTGACTGTATCTGTCCTAAGTCTGCATAGTGAAAGGTAAATCTTGTCTCATGTCAGTGGCATTGGCTTGACTAAGGTCCAAGAGGGAAGCAAACACCAGTCTGCTCCAGAATGGTGGTCATTCAAACTGATAACAAGGGCTTGATTTTACAGAGGGTGACATTCCTCACATTTTTCATTGTGATTAATGCTTTCCTTGTATGTCCCTGCCACGCCACAAGCTCCTCGGTTGCACAATAACCCTTTGTGTGCTGTAGGACACATCCAGCAAATGGCATATAAGGTCTCAGAGCCAGGCCCACCGTGTTGAAGAGATGTGGGCTCCCGTGATGCACATTGTGCATTGTGTGTTTCACAGACTAACTGTCCTTAATCCCTAGTAAACAAGGTGCTGGTAAGGTCTGACCCCTGATATACAATCATTCTGGTAGCGGAAAGATGCCTCACATACGTTACTGCTCACTTTGAAGCTCTTTGCACCAGGGACTGTGGTGTAAATCACCCTTTCAAAACAGCTGAGCTGGTCATAATGTTGCATACTAGAGCTTTGCTCCTTCTCGGTGTGGTGGACACAGCCTGTGCAGGTCTGTGTTTGGACTACAGGCTTTGCAGAACCCAGTGGTTTCCAGAAGCAACCTCTGTTGTTCCAGCTGTGGGACTGTGTCTGGGCGAGGGCTGCCTGGGAGCAGCCCACATTAATAGTGCAGAAGATCAGGACACACTAGATGATAGTGCCCAGAAAGCCTGGGAAGAAATTCAGCAGGGAAACAGAGGAAAATGGCCAAGGAAGCTGTTCTCCAGAACCATCCTCCTTTGCAGTCTGCTGTGGTTTGGGGTCAAGCTGTAGCGTTCACGTCCTTGAGGAGCCCTGAAAAGAGCATACTGCCACATTGTCACTGCTTGATTTCCCAGTGCAGACAGGCTGACTTTCTGAAGCTGAATCATCAAGTGGGTTGGCAGGAAAAGGCAGCATCCTTTATTCATCCATCAGATGTAAGTGTGTGTATGTGCGTGTGGTGGGGAACGGGGGAGCTTGTAGGTTCCCAAAGCTTTTTGCAGTTCTGAAACAAAAGCAGCAAATTTCAAGCCAAGATCAGGATGGAGAGAATTATTCCATGTCTCACTTACTGATCAGTGAAGCAACTGGAGCAGGTACCTCTGGAGCAGACAGGGATGTTAGCAATGGGTGAGTTGATAAGATTGCTAGTTCTCCTTACATGTTTTGCTTATGTTCAGAAAGTGTGCTGGCAGCAGCAGCAGCACTATTCATTTGAGGCACAAGTCCTTCATGAACACTGGACCTTCACAAATAAGATGCGAGCTGCAATTCCAGGGGAGGGAGCCAGTGCTGAGAGTGTCTCATCGCAGAACTGAATAGGAATGGTCATGATGGAAAAGCAACAGGCACTATTTTCCACTGTGGGTCTGATGCATTTCATTCAGGTCCCTGGGCCCAGACACGGTGTGAACAGCTCCATTCAAAAGATGATGCACTGCTTTCTGATCACTTTTGGTCCCCCTCTCCAGGTGCTGAACAGGACCCTCAGCATTTCTAATACAGATTCACCTTCTTTGGTTCTCAGATCAGCTCATTTCTTCCCCTTACCTTCCCACCTTGGGCTTTAAGGGCATATCATTTCCCGCACACTGAGTTTCCAGCAGTGGCTTCAATGCTTCTGTTCTGTTCCCTGCAAAGCTGCATGAAGAAGAAACCGAGAAACCAACACTAATTTTAACAGCAATTAAAAGCCAAGTGTGAATACTCAGTGAAGGGTCAGTTTGGGTTAAGTCCCAGGCACAGAAGCAAAGTGACTGTTTCAGGAGCGGGAATGTGCCTTACGCCTTAGCCCCTTGTGCTGCAGAGTTAATCGCCTCTGGTGCTCCTGCTCTGAGGCAGGAGAGGTATACGGCTTTCAGGACCTGAGCTGTGCTCTTCACGTTGGAGCCATGTTGCAGTGACAGCTCATCCACATCTTGAACCTGGAGGCTGCATGGCACTGTGGCAGGAGCTCACGGGGACAAGGGGCACCTGAAGGCTTCCCTCTTGAGATGTCTCCATCCTCGAGGAGCCGCGTTGGTAACTGGGGTAAGAAGGGTGGATGTTCCTGGATGAGGCTGGTCCATGAGGGATGTGCCTTTCCTCTGTCAGGACAAGTGTGCTGGGCTGAAAAACACAGCACAGCTGTGCAGGGCCTGGTCCCGATCTTTATAAACCAACATGTAAATCAGCAGTCACGGAGGTATCATATAGGCTTTTTGGGAAGCTCCTGAGGCGTTAGGGTTCCTTGACTATTTCTATTCTATTAATTTTATTAATATATATTTAATCAGGGTTCTCACCTGGGGATAGTTTCCAGCAGCCCAGCTATTCTGGAGTTCAGTGTTTGAGACACCTTGAATACTGATCTCTCTCCTTTCTTCACCTCCTTTCCTTTACTTACTAGACTCTTTCAAAATGCCTGAATCCACAAGTGTGAACACAGTGCAGTGACATTTAAATGCCTTTTTAGCTGTCCTCCACCCTGATACTATACATCAGAAACATCTTCTCTTTGAATGCTCTCTGAGATGCTGATTGTTTTCCTCTCCCACTGACTTCCTCTGGAGCTGTGTTTGCTCCTCTCCTAAAAGAGCAGACCTAAGCTGTCCATTCACCAGTTAATCAAAAACCCTTCTGAGTAGCTTGGCTGTTTAGCGATAATACGTTTGAATGGATTGTTTGAAAAATACTCCTGCAGGAAACTCTCCTCTCCTCCATCCCGCTGTGGTGGCATTGTCCATGTGCCTCTGTAATCCATTGTATGGAAACAAAAGTGGCTTTCCCTCTTCCTTATTTAGATAAATGAGGATTTACTAACAGTGCTCATTTTCCACAGGAAAAGTGTTTCAATAAGCTGGAATTAAAATAATTTAGTAAGAAAACTTCATATTGCTCGGGGCTATATACGAGATCAGACTGAACTGAGGTAAGTGTTCAGAGGGATAATTTTTTTTGACTGCTGTTACTGCGTCATGGGGAAGAGCTGCAGTCTTGATTTCTTGCGGTAATTGTAGCTCTTGGGGCTCTCTTGGAAGAGGTAAAGGATTTATCTACCTTTCTTGGCCAGTTTCTGACGAGGTGATCACATTCTGCCTCTCGGGAAGGACAGCTTTCCCAATAACTTCGGAGCACCTGTCCCCAAGTCAACATCTGTGCACTTCTGTTATGATATGATATATAAAATGCACATTGCCACATTCTCATGTTACCTCCACACAGGAGAGGAAAATATAACCTCTCTCGGTTAAAGGGGCTGCAAGAGGACACGGCTTTATCGTAAAGGCTCTGGGTCCAGCTCTGGCTGATAGCTACACACATACCAACTGGGAAAGCGCCTACCCGGGAATGCAGCCAATAGGTGTCAAAGATTTCAGGATCGTCTAAGGGAAACAAGACAATTTTATAAACAAAGATGAGCTGGATCCAAATAGCAAAGTCAAAGTAGCCACCATTGGAAAGTCAGCATTTTCCCGCGTGTACCACCAAGGTAACGAAATTATTTCCTGTCAGTCTAGCAAGAAAGAGTACTGTCCCAGATCCCACCTTTTGATGGTTAATACAATGTTATCCAAGTCATTCTGGGACATCAGATGCTGGATATAGACAATGCCACAGGCTACTGTAAATCTGCATAATTGATACTTAACCAATAATAGTGGAATCATTTACAGACATAATTAACAGTGTGAAATTTCTGTGTTTATTACATCAGTGTAACGAGCACTGATCCTCTCTCAGCATAAAGAGGAGTAACTCTGCCATCATCTACCACCAGGTGGTCTCTAATTTGCAGAAAGTGGCGTAGCTTCTTGGAGAGCACTCTCTCCGCAGTGGAGAGACACTGACTTGTCACCAGCAGAGGATCAGGCCCTTCTGCTTGTGCTCCTACCCAGGCACAGAAGAGCTCAGCAAAGTCCTCTAGGAGCAAAGAAAACACCTTTTCTCCTGTTCTCACACTCCTGAGTCTTTTCCAGGAAAAGATGAAGCAGCAGACGATAACAGCTCTTTGGGCTGAACTGGGGAGGGCAGGCCTGTGATTGAGATAAAGGTCTCGGGGGATGGCAACAGTTGAAGTCTTTCCAATTAGCACATTGGATTGGAGTCAAGAGCTGTCAGAGCTTTAATTTACTAACCTACATCCCTCTCCCAATATATCTGTGTGACAGCTCATTTGTTTAAGGTTGATAGAGTGTGTGGCTGGCCTCTAACTGGTCTCCAATCCATCCACCTCCCTGATTTGCTCCCCTAGGAACATTTTCCAAAGGGGACTTTCCACGGCTTGTGGATGCCTGGGTTACTTTAGACTAAATAGTTATTCCTGAAAAGCAGGAGCTCAAGTCTCTCTGAGTCCATTTTATGCCTTGAGGTGGGGACGTTTGGCTGGCACCCATCACAGTAGAGGGGAGATGGTGCTCATCTGGGCTGCGTGTTGAAAAAGCTTTTACTGAGCTGGCTGAACACTGGCAGGACATGGGAGCTCTGTTGCTTCTGTCTATCTAAGGCCAAGACAAGGGTTAACAAAATTGCAGCATGGTGTTGGCATGAACGTGGGCACCCTTCCTTATTTTTTTGGCAAATATTTAACCTCACCGTTTCCAGAGTCCAGCACAAGCTTATCTGCAAGCAGTAAATACAGCCCAAGGTTCAAAAGCAGACCTAAGTATGAGGCCTCTTGGTAACTTCCTGAGATTCTTCTGCAGCTCTAGGTTAGTAGCCAAAACCAGTGAACAGTTGGCGGATATGACATGGAAACCTTTTTTGTTGCCCTGACATTTCCTTTCATGTCCAACCTCTCTTCCTTATTAAACACCTCATGGCTTCCTACCTAGAGCTGTCACCATGCCTCTCTTTATAATGGTAAACATCTGAAGCATTTCTCAATGACATTAGGCAAGTGTGTAGCTGACGTGGTCTTATAGCGAGAGAGGACCATTATCCCTGTCTGTTCTTAATGTCCACGTAATTCAGGCTACCAGACTTCATCTGACCTCATCAGTTCAAATCTCCCTTAATGTTAGACGCCCACAGTGTACATGCCTGCTTCTGAGCCACGTGTCTCCAGTGGGATTCCTCTGACCAGGAAGAAAGGATTGTGATATAGATGTCTGTGTTGGAGCTAGTCCCCTGGGCTCCCTTTATAGCCAATGGGAAGAATCAGGATACAAACCAGCTGCTCTGTTGTAGAAATTTACTTTGGAGGCAATGAGTCATTCCTAGAAGTACCCATTTTGCTCCCTTGACTAGAAATGGAGGGTGGACAGCCAGTCTGGTTGGAATGTGTACGCTGATTCAAAGTCTTAAAGATTTAAAGTTTAAAGACTTCAGATGATGTGAATCCAAATGACCGTAATTACGGTGTAAGCAGGAAGGAAGGACATTTCAGCATCATTATGATACTTCTGAAATAAGGAGCAAGAATAAAAATACAGAGCCAAGACCACATGTTCTGCTATTAAATAAGCATAATAGGCCAGTTTCCCAGCTGGTGGCAACCTGCTATCTCTGTTAACTTCCAAACTCCTYGACCAATGAACCTGAGTACCAAAAYGACTCTGGSAGCAGGCAGAACAAGAGCAATGTAAGGATTAGTCTGAAGATCAGCCTAAGACCCCACMGTTTCTCAGTGCTGGTGAGATTTCAATGSYRCAAAGACACCTGTGCTTCAATGGAGACTGATGGGAAGCAAATCCCTCACAGCCCTTTGCATCTTCAAATCTTTCCCGTTGAGCTGTATTACAAAAAAAACTACTGAAAAGTGGGAGCTGGGAGGGGGAGCAGGGATCAGACACCAGTGAACAAGATCAGTCTTGTTAGTTGTTAGAATGACAAGAATAATGGAAAGGAGGAGGAGAGGGCACGAGAGAAAGCAAAAGCATTAGGCAGAAATTCTGTGAAGCTTATGCAACCTAAAATAAAACGTGATTTGCATGCAGTGCCGTTTAACCTCACGCCCCTGTGACTAATGAATTTTCAATGCTGGAGGACAGAGAAAAAACAACCCTCCCCCCCCCCTAAAAAAAAAAGAGATCCAGCAACCCACAAGTAGCTGACAAYCAGCAAAAGAACAGTATGTTTCCCCAGTCTACTTTGCAAAGCTTTTCAGCAATATATCTTAGGGGTCATCAGTGGGAGACGGACATGCTCAGAGCAGGACTTCAATTCTCAGGCATTGTCTGACTGATAAAGATTTTAATTGGAGCGTTTATATTTTCAGTCCTCCAGCAACACAGATCTGCTCTGATGATGTGTTTTAAGGGACCAGCGGTAACATTTGGAAGATAAATGTGGTGTCTGCTGCCCACTGGGTTACACATTATGGCCCACTGAGGATTCATTATCCGTTGTGTTTTCAGGGCTTTTAATGAGTTTTCCAGGCATCCACCTCTGTTTTTATGGAAAAAAAAAAAAAAAGCCCCTTCCCTCTCCTTTTGGACAACAGACTGGATTATCACCTGATGTAAATTAACCCACTTTCCTTGACCAACCTCTGTGGGCTGTCAGGTAAGATACTGAACAGCAGAGTTTCACTGAGAATAGGACATTACAGCAGCTGGACTGTTCTCAGTTCATCCCGAGTCCTACAGCTCGTCTTGGCAGAGGTGCCTCTGCCTGATTCAATGGGTCAGAGGAGACCAGGTAGAAGATATTYATGGTTGCGCTTCCACCATCCATCGGTGAGATCAAGTTTTGGTTCCTAGCCAGTGCAGGGTCTTGTTTGAGGACAGGATCCCCCAAGCGATAACCTCTGGTTGTGTTACACCCAGTCATGGGTACTGTTCTCCTTCTCTGCCTGACTCCTTGGTAGAAGGCTCCTAAGTGCTACCTTAATGATCTGCCAGCAGGCTTTGATGAAAATGGCTATGAGCTGAAGCAGGGCTGTTCAAAGTGACAGATGGTGCCTCCTCACAGTGGCTGAGTCAGCCTGGAGAGGAGCAGGGAGGAGAGGTTGATCCCACCTTCTGGGTGGAACCGGTTGTCACAGCAGTRTGTGGAGAGGTGGAGGTGGGATGTTTGCAGACCCACAGCCTCTCCCCTGTTGCATGGCAAAGAGTCCGTGAAGCCCCAGGCAGAGCTAGTTCAGGGAAGAGTGCGGGCACTGCTCCATGAATCTGGACCTACAGAGGGGCAGAAGTGTCATTCCCTCCCTGGTAAGCATGAGTTCACAAACTGTGTCCCACAGCATTTATCTACATTCTCTCCAGTGACATGATTAGCATGAGAAAATTGGTCAGATACAGATTTATTTATTTTAAGTGAATTTGGGACATGTTCCAAAGTGCCATACTGACAGCCTGGGAAAGCATGGTCCTGCATTTACCCTCRGAAGAGGGACAGCAGAGGCAACAGCCCTGCAGGCTTGCTATTCCTTGTCTGCCTGCTTTCATGAGGAGCTGCCAGTTAGGAGGATGCACCTCCAGGTAGAAGAATATTATCCCCTCTCTTAGAGCCAATTTGCAGCTGCTGCATAGCAGCTTACTGGGGTACCTCCTCTCCAGACTGAAAGCATTTCAGACGAGCAAGAAGCTCCTTTGGGTCTTTAACACCTGGATTTCAACAGCAACCTAACAACAAACAGCTCTAGAGCCTTCCATTTTGTCCGCCCAGAAATCCACATTTGTCTAAAAAAGGAAGAAAAGCAAAAGGAATATTTTTCCTTTTGAGGTGATAGAAAGTGGATTTTTTTTTTTTCTGAGATTTCTGGTTTGTACTGGTTGTTTCCATTGCTTACCAGAGCTGTCAGACTCATTCGAGCTTGGGAACATGGAGACATGAAATRTTTGGAATGGGCACTGGCTGTAATTTCAATCTTGCAAAAGTAGTCCAAAGGCAAAACCAGGCTCTAAATATTTAGATGTTCTTTGAACAAACAGTGACCAGGGCTTTTAATTGATCACAGTTGATTTAAAGTGAAAATTGACCAAGGCTGGCTATGTTGCAGGGTCTGGCGTACCGAAGATGTATTTCCATCTGCCCCTGAAAATCTCAGTGTCATGGGCAAGACCCTCTGCTCCTGGAGAATTGTTCCTCCCGTCAATATACCTTGAGCTACAGTCCCCTAGAGAGGACTGTGCGGGGGCACAGCACGTGCGTGCACGTTCATGGGGTAGCTGCCACCTTTCACACGAACAATGTCTTCTTGATCTCTTTGTGGCTGCACCTAATGAATGCACTATCCTCTCTCTTTGATGGAATTATAGCAAGATGTGCACAAGGGAAGCAGAACCAGTAGACTAATAGCCAGTCTGCAACAAGAGGAAGATTTACTTCAACCCAGATGATTATCCAATTCAAACTGTGAAAGGGCTGGCTGAAGAGGGATGCTAAAAAGAAAGATTTTTCACAAAGAAACAAAGACGTTCTCCTTTGCAACCTACCCCTCAGACAGCCCTTGAGAAAATTCATTTTCCTCTTCTTCTTTACAGTCAGTTTAAGAGCTGGGGTGGCCAGTGATGGTTCTCCACCTGCATTTGGCTGCTGGCCTGCTCCCATACTCGGGCTCCGCTGTGTGGCTGGCCCTGATGAGTTAGTTATATGGGTCTCTGATGATGGGCTGAGCTCTGCAGTCCTTCTGGGGCCACTGCCTTGGGCTTTCTCTCAGGAAAGATGTTTATGTCCTCTTCTCCCCTCCTTTCTCCACTTCTCCCACAGAGAAAGGGACCGAGCTCTTCTCTTCTGCATTCGGGGATTGGGCTGTGACCGCCAGTTGCTCACCTTTGCTGGATGATCGGCAAATTCCAAAGGAAGAAAGGAGTGATTAAAAGTGATTGAATGACTTGGACCAAATATAGAGTAGAGTCTGACGAGTCATTTTTCACCAACAATTAATCCAATGAAAAATGGAGGTTTGGGGGCACTGGATAGTTTGTGATTATGGGCTGAGTTTAGCTAATAATTTCAGCTGCAAATAAAAGTATGGGGATAAAGGAAAGGAAATGTCAAAACGTTCCGTTTTAACCTGTCTTATGTTCCATATCAGAAACACCAGGGTGATTTCAAAACAAAACTTTTCAACTTCTGTTTTTCATTTCTAAATGGACTTTCTCTCAAAAATGACCTGTTTAGTTTTAATAACTTAGAAATGAAGCAAAACATTGAATTAGGGGGGCAATAAGATTTCTATAAGATCCCAAGTGATGGGTTTTGTTCAGGTTTTTTCATTTTTCTGAAAAAATGAGGGGCTTGACTTACACCAATTGTTTTTTTTTTTCTTGATTTACTAGTAAAACAATGATAACGAAAAAGAATGATTCCCAGGCTCTGAATCCTTGCTCTGAACCATGCTGCATCTCTTGATACTGTGGGTGGAGTACCTTTTCCTGTTTATAAATAGTTTGAGCTTATAGACGGCAATCAAAATTACAAAGATTTCAGAAAGAACAGACAAGGAAAGCTTTCTGAACTTCTCTGCAGCTTTCTGCATGTCAACAGCCCCCTGCTCTCCTGGGGTTTTAGCAGGAAGCAAGACATTCCTTAGAAGCTGGGCCAGGCTGGAGACAGTGTTGGGGCAAGGTGCTGCAAGTGGAAAGGGTAAGGTGATGAGCAGGGGGCCTCCAGCTCACTTTAATGAGTGTGACACCATGCAGCTGCCAGCTTGCTGTCTTCTCAAAGGAGCATTAGAGGAGAGAATAGCTTCACTTGCATTCACTCCCTCAGGAAGGCACTTCTGTCCATAGCACTTCATCTGATCCCATTTTCCTATATTCCTCTACAGGGAATGGGGCAGTGAGCACAGAAAATGGCCAGAATTTGCTCCTTCATGGTGCCTTGTGCTAACTCAATGCCCAGTGACTCCCAGGACGTGGAGTCTCTTTTTAAACATGCTTGCGACAGCATGTTGATTTGTCTACGCTTCCTACTGCAAACTGTAGGATGACCTGCAGAGTCTCGTCCAGAATCTGGTAAGCAGAGAGTGTCCAAAAATTGCTGCAAGAAATCAGCCCAAATGCCTGAATTCTGGTCTCATGTCAACTGCAAATGTAGGTCACCATCTTTATAGATTTCCTGCTATTTGCATTGACTACATGTTGTCCTCTCCAGACTGCAGCAGCCAGAAATATCCACAGACTTTTTCTTAAAGAATGGAGGCATGGTGTCTCTCTGCTTTCAGGTCTTTCCTTCCCTCTGCTCCCCTATCCTCTTCCCAACAACTCTTAAATCTGTTTGTATCAGTTCCAGCCAGTTTCAAAGGAGAGGGAGAGTTCTCAGAAATAACCAAGTTCTGGGGAAAGAAGCAGCAAGGTGTGGAAGAGCTCACAAGGGACAAGCGAAACACAGGCTCTCACAGTAGATACCAGAGAATCCACAGCAGGCAAGAGACCTTAAAATACTCCAAAGGGGGGGGRAAAAAAAAAGATATACTGAGCAATGTCCATGGACTAATGTCCTAGTCTCCACAGTTATAAATGAAGAGGGACGGTGGAGTCCGCTCTTGAATAAGGGGATGTGTTTGCCAAGGGATGCTGGCTGAGAGAAGGGGTTCACATTTCATGATCTTGAGCCTTCACACTTTGCTCATACAGTTCAATTGCACTCCCCAGCCTAGTTTTCATGCACTGATGACGTGTGCTAGGTTTTCTCCAAAAGAACAAGGTGGTTTTGGCTTTCCTGGCCCTGGACTTTGCTTTGTCTTTGCCCTCTCTATACCAGCACAGGACAGATTTGAGCACTGAACTCCACAGGACCATGTTCAGCCTCTTGTCAGGACCCAAGGAGCTTCAGGAAGTCTATGCTGTCCTGCTGACATGGGCTGTGACTTCTGGGACAGTTGTCTAGAGGTGGACCGGGTCCAAAATAAGACCTGGCACGCGGCTGTTGAGGGAAGATGATGCAAATGCTTCTCCCATCACAGGAGTGGGGAACTTGGTGGCTGTCAGCAGTGATAACGGGAAGGCGGAAAGAGAAATTTTCCTGTCCCCCTACTCCAATCTCCTCTGTAAATCTTCCTTGAAGACTCAGACACGTGTTGGGGCCATTAGGACTTAAATTCAAACAGTCCAGGCTTTTTATTTTTTCCTGACACATTTGTATTCTCCTGAGAGRGGACTCTGCTCTGTGTCCTGTCAATTCAGCACTGAATCCACGCTCAACCCCTCTCCCTCCCTACATACACCATTTATATATATATAAAGACAAGACAGAGAAAGAAAGAAAATAAGAAATGCCATTTAAGAAAACAGAGCTGCTTCGGCAGCCCCAGAGGGGAAGCACAGCAAAAGAGTGATCTTTGGAGGCAAGAGACCGGCTAAGCAGGCAGAATTTCTTTGCACTGAAGCTGTGGGCTGCGATGTTTCCTACCCTTGCTCTCAGCCTGATTTCTGGGCAGTTGCACCACAGAAAAAGCTTGCAAACTAATCAAGCCATACTTCATGCTGCTCCTAGAGAATATTTTGGGGAAATTGCTCTTCTGTAATGTCTACCAGGGAAGAAAGAAAAAGAAAGACATCTTTTTACATGTGCATTTTATTTTACAGAAAGAACCAAAAGAGAACAGGGARAAAGGGGGTCAGTGCTTACCCTGAGTGTGTATCGACTCCAGTAGAGCTTGTGGATATACATTCATTTACACCAGCTGAGAAATCATTCTCATCATACAGAGAGCACTGAATCCTGATTTACTGCCCCCCAGGAAAAAAAAAAAAGGGAGGGAGATGGAGGGTCAGGCAGCATAAAATCCAGATAAATAAGAGGAGGGAGTCATTTGGGGTCAACTGGTACTGCTGAAGTTTCAGGACAAGTGGCTCATTTACCGTAGTATATCCTCCTGCGGTAAGGAAGGGGGCCCGTGGTGCTGGGGGCTGTATCGGCACGTGGAGAGAGATGGGAGCCACAGACCCTGATACCTGAAGGGATGAGAGCCAAAGGAAGCTCATTAGCTGTGTGTCATGGACAGGGAATGGTGGGGCAGATGTAGGCTTCTTCCACACCACCACTGAAYAAGAGTGCTGCCTTTTCAGCATCATGTGATGGGATGGCAGAGCCTGCTTTGGGGGCAAAGCTGGGTTTGTGGAGCAGATGGGTATTGCCTCCACCCTTGTTTCCCATGCAGCAAGGGAAGGAGAGGGCTCAAGGCAAGGAGGCAGTATGGTTGATGGGAATGGGAGAAGCCCCTCCAAACATTGGGAATAGGATGAGGGCAATGGTGGGGAAAGATCACACAGGACCCCATCGCTGACATCAGTGGGCACGTGTTTGTGAGAGGCCTGGCCTGGAGATTCACAGGGCCATTCTGTAATACCTGCACTGCTCTGAAGAGGCAGAAAGTGTGGCTTTGGGATGAGCTGTATCCAGAACTCAGGGCTCTCCTCTTGAAGAGCAGGAACTCCTGAATTCGTTGTCTCTTGGTGCAGTTCTGGTGCTGACCCTGCGAACACGAGAGCCCTGAACCCAACGCCAGCCTCTGGGATGGAAGAGGACTGGCAAAACTGTGCTTGTCAATAGTGCTCTGAAAGTTGCAAGCTTTGGTTTCCTAGGAAACTTTAGGTGACTGTACCATTTGCTAGCTAACATCCTGCTAACACAGAAGAAAAAAGAGAGGCCTTTATACATTTCCTAGCATGGTAAAAAAACAACGACAAACCAGAAATTTTAGTGCCACTATCTTCTTAGGTGGCCATATCAGTTGACCATGAGATATGATGCCATGGGTAACCAGATGCCTAGTTCATGGGCCAAGACTTGAGGAATGCATGTTGACACTCAGCTCCAGGCAGGACTCTTGGAAAACGGGAAATACTGGCCTGGAACATGTGGGAATTGTAAACCACCTCGCAGAGGGGAGCTGTCTTCACCACTGACCCAGGGATTTCGCATCTCAGAGGGAAAAATGAAGTCTATAGGCTGCATGGTCTGATACAGTTTTTAGTCTGGTCAGGCATCTAAAGTGCTGTTCGGGAACTGCAGTATTGAATTGCTGAGTTATATAGGATACAAGRCTAGAGGGAGAAAAAATAATGCATCATTCCTACAGAGCTCCTGCTGACATCCTTCTCTGCTTCTGTTCAGCTTCCTGGAGTAGGTAGAAAATTATCACAGCTGATGAAACTCTGGGGCAGGAAGCTGCGAGTCTGTGCTCCTACCCCTCAAGCCCTGAGGAGAGATGAAATACAAGGAGATATATTATAATTGTGATTGGAAGCAAAGAATATCCTCAAATGCTTCCCTGGAGAAAAGTTGTAATAGCACCTAATTTTAAAAGCTGCAAGAGAAGATGTGGGAGAACACCAGCCTTTAAAAATAATGCCTTCCCTCTCTATTGGAGTGTTTATTGGAAACACTAATTGGAGAGTACAGGGTAAAATCTAGGATGCCATCATGCTTAAAAAAATAAAAATAAAAATCCTGGTTAATGAAATGGAAGATTCCCATCTAGTAAACTGGAAAGTACTCTCCAAAGTAGTAACACAGTGAGTCATCCTCCAGGAGGAGTTACGCAGCAGAAGGATTTGGCCCAGCAATCGAAAGGGGAGCCAATAAAGGAGTGGTTATCTGGGCACTGGATCTGCAGAAAGTGTTAAGTGCCAAAGGGGAAGATGATGTGTGATGTTGTGAGCTACCTAACTGTGAATGAAAGTAGATAGGACCTCCATCAATCTGTTTATTCAGGATGAAGACGTCTGGACAGTGAGGATTTAAGAAAAGCCGAGTCTGGCAGGATTTCTCCTCAAAGGTGACTCAATACATTAAAATATAGTATCGCTTCAAGAAGGTAGCTGTCAAAATATTTCCAGTTACACCAATTTTATGAGAGATTTGAGGGGAATGAAACAATTATATTTTATCTATTTTATGTGTGTGGAAAGCATCGGTTTCCTTTGCAAACATTCACAAAACATTGCCAAAACCTCACAAAATACTGGGTTCAGTGAAAGGTTGGKTTTTTTTTTTCTTTGGTTGGGTTTTTTTATCCTTGAAAGAACAGAAGCTTTTCTGTTTTGATTTGGTCTCTGTTTTGGGGAAAGAACAAAACTTTTGCTAGCCACATTCCCCTTAAAGGTTGGTCAGGTTAAAGGCTTGGATAATCTCAGAAGACTTGGGAGGAGTCTCAAAAGCTTCAGTTCAAACCTGTGTCTGGGCTGTACTTACACCATTTGGGATAATGCATCAGTGGATGATACCAGCTCGAAGGCCCTGAAGACTCATGAAAAAAGCTTTGAAATTGGTTCCAGTTTCTGGCTCTGAATCCTCCAAATTGTGGAGAAAGCTGCCAAGGGCAGATCCAAATTCTCCTTAATCCAAGACAAGATCTGAACGCTTTGAAATGTAACTTGATTCGAAGCCTGGATCTGAATTTTGCTGGAAACATCTCCCTTCTACCCAACAAAGCATTCAATAAGCATTAGATGCAATCCAAACTGTCAGAACAAAACCAGCTTGTGCAAAAAATAGGTTTTCTTTTTCTTTTTCATTTCTACTTAGCAGAAGGGAGGACAGGGTGAATCATGAAGTAGCATCCTTGAGGGATTTGTCTGCTCTGTGAAGTTCTTGCCCGTTTGCTTTAGAGTCTCCTTGCCACAGCCACCAGGACAGTCAGAAGCTCCGCAGTGACTGGAGTCCAGACTGGGGCCAAGCAAGGATCTGACCATAGCAAGCCCTCAGCTGCAGAAGATGATCCTTCCCAAATCCAAATGACATGGGGGTCAGCTCCCTGCTGCTTGGTACCATCCCAAGACCTTGACAAGAAGGGTAGAAGAATTTCTCCCGAGGCCAGAGCTGAGATGTGATTTCAATGCTCTTCACCTTGGTGCTGGAGAAATGTAGCCGTGGGCAAGGGGTGTAAACAGGAGAACAACCAAGCCTAAAGCCTCCATTGCATTGACCTCTCTCTGATCCATTTGTACCTCAGCGTGATGTGTTTCAGGCCTCCCAGATTACAACTGGGTCCATGATGGCCTCTAAGGGGCAGATTTGCGGTTAATGTTTTCCAGGGTTTTGGAGACCTTTGGTTCCAGCTTGGACACCTGCTCATCCAAATACCCGTAATAGCTCAAGGAGTAGAGAGGGAAGGGTGAATTTTTTCTTCCACAATACACATAACAGTTTATTGCCAGGGAAAACTCAAGAGCTCCTTGGGGCAGGGGTGTTTGTGGTGGTGAAGAAGCCACACAGATCAGACCAGGGGAAATATCGTCTTATTTTGGTCATGGACTTTCCTGACAGACCCGTGGCCCTCCCACACCTTTTCACCAATCCCAGATAAACATAACCATCTTTACAGCCTTGTGTAAAAATGTCCAAGGACGGGGTCATTCCAGCTCACCCCTCCCAGACCTTTCCTAACCCAAGTAAAATGCCTGGCTGGGATCCCACTGCATGTTTCTCCACGGTGAGGCCCAAGAGACAAAGGGTGCCACCAAATAATGGCCAGTTTCTGCATCCCTGAAGCAGACAAGTGCCTGGACTGTTCTCTCACACAGCCAAGGCCTTTTAAAAACACCACTTGCCTGGAGGAGATTTCTCTTCCCAGTGAGGATGCTCCTGGATGGCGGGAAGGGATGGGATTTTAACTGGATCAAGGTTATAGCTGGCTCCAGGACAGCCCCAGACACCTCCAAATGCAGCACCTTGGCCTCCTCCCCAAGCAGCCCACCTGGTGCTTTGCAGGGAGCAAATGCTCACCTCCTGTAGCCGACTGCACCGTCAGCCAAACCTGTTCCCAGACAGATTTATATGCAGCGTCTCTGCAYGGTGTGAACACAGCTACGGTCCCACCGGCACATTGCTGTCGTTGGAGTGAAGCTGGCTGGCTCCTTCTCCGCGCTTGCACATAGCTCAGTGCCCAGCTCCTCTGTCAGCAGTAAGTCCAGCGCTTTGCTGGCCACGGAGTGCATTTCTAGCAATTGCCTGGCCCCAGAAATAGATTAAAGGAGAGCGGTCTCTCAGGAGAATCCTGGAGATTTGCGCTTCCTTTGCCAGCATCCTGAAAGACTGGTACAGTCACAGACACAACACTCCATTATTCATGCCCGAAAGATGGAAAATAGGGCACATTATGATATCAAAACCCAGCACCTAAAGTCATTCACTTTGTAGTCTGCAACTGAAAGCACAGATCTACCCACATATGGACCAAGAAGTTTCTTTTCCCTGGGAAAGCTTTCCTTCCCCCTTGCCACGCGGAGCGCAGCTCGCTGGCTGCAGCTGCTAGCGCTGCAGGCAGAACATCTGGCTGCATGCTCGGGGCAGCACACTGCACCGCCATCCAAGGCGCTCTTTTGGATTTACACTGTGGCAACTGAGAAAACAATCTGGTCTGCTTTTCTGTTTTTCAGAAGGAGGGTGGGCGGTGTTTGTGTATGTATAAATGCATGCTGTAAATGAGCGCCAATGGAGCCAGGGTTTTCCAAATTCCTGTTCCTGTCGAAACCACTGGTTTATTTCCAGTCCAGTGTGAACTGGAGATGTAACAGCCTTGTTCACCAACGTAGTGACCTCGTTGCTTTGAGGAGCAAGTGTCACACCTCAGAAACGTCTTTTGTGGCAGGATTTGCCTGGCAGGACAGGGACAGTTGTCCCCTGAACACCAAACATTCGTGCTGCTGCTGTCTTGCTGTGCAGACTCACAGTCCTTTGGAAGTGACATTCATTTATTACAAAGATTAGGTGCTATTACTGGCCAAAGGGGTGAGATTCACTTCACCAGCCTCAGATATCTGCAATGCAGGTACCTATCTGTGAGCCATCACGCCAGGGTCTCTTCAGAGCCGGTGGARCTAACAAGGTGAGCAGATGTAGGCATCTACCCTGAGACAAGAAGAGCTGCACCCTAAAAACACCCGTTTCTCTCCACGGACTGTAAAGGGAGTCTCCAGGACTGCCTCCAGCAATYGACCTTCCACACATTTTGAGCTCCAGCCTTGTTGTCCTGGATTACCAGGAAAGACACGCTGCCAGGCATGCCTCTGAGACATCAGGGTCAGCTTTTTCAGGTCAGGACTGAGATATGTCGGAAAGGAACAATGCTGGCAAAAAAATGCCTTGCTGCCACAGTTGACTCACTACCTGCAAAGACTGTGAACATCTGCCTCTTTTGCAAACATCTGTATTCACTGACAGCAAAGAAATGTGAAGGGAAGATCTCCGATGCATCCTGGGAAACARATGGGGTTCAGAGACAACAGGGCAGTTGTACGGAGTGTGTGTCTTCCCACAAAAGCACGCGTCATGTAATGGCTTCTTACCTTCAGATAATTCTTATGTCCCAGGCACCTTGCCTAAAAACTACTGATTTTTTATAATTGGGGAAATTGAGGCAGGCCGTGGTGGCATAAGTGACATTTCCAAGGACTTCAAGCAATGGGTGGCAAAGAGAAGGGGTGACCCCCACCTGCCTTAATGCTTAAGCCAGTACTTTGAGCACTAGAAAATTTACCTTCCTGAATTTGATATTGCTGCCCCCCTCCCCACACCATTCCAACCCGGAGGGGAAAATACTGGCTGTAGGTGACCTGCCAGGAGTGGTTGTGAGGGGAAAGGGAGAAGGAACAAGATTAAAGCATAGAACCAAAGACTTGTCCCTTGTGGCTCCTTTTACACAACCATTTCCCTTTACAGGGTCCCAAAAGTCCATTAAGGAAGCTTTTAGGACCAGTCCTTACAAGTGAAAACAGATGCCAAAAACCCAGAAGGGGCAGCCGCAGTAAAACAAACTCATCTGGCAGATTCACCTCCTGAACCTGGTAGCGGTGCAAGGCCACCTTAGTAAAGTCATCAAGGGACCATCCATCATGTCATAAAATCACTGCTGCTCTAATTAAAAAGAGACCTCAGTGATCTGGATTTATTTACGAAATATTGGAAAGCAAATGCACTCACTGCAAAAGTGATTAAGGGACTTCGTTGGTATTCGTAAGTAGGAGTTTCACTCACCAAGCATCTAGGATAGATGATGGAGGGTTGTTTCCTCTCAGGAGCAAAGGGACCCAGTCCTGCACGGACCAGAGCATGGTGGGACTCTGTTGTAGTAGTCCTTCTTCTAGTTTATCAGTAGAGCCAACTGCTGCAGGATGTCTCACAGGCCAACAATCTAAATAGGTTCAAATAGAATTTTAAATTCACAGATTATCGGCCCCTCAACGGTTAACAAAGCTGATGAGACCTGTAGATCAGGAAGTTCCTTAACCACAGATTGCTGGAGGCAAAGGAGGAATCCCCTGTCCCTACCCCTTTCTCACTCTTACAGGCTGCTGTGCATGACAGATTTTCAGTCTGACCCATTCTGCCTGTTTTTGTATCATGGGAAGTGGTAGCTCCCCAGAAGAGACACTTTCCCTCAGCCTCAGAGCTCTGGTCATGAAGGTTTCTCAGGGAAGGAAATCCAAACCCAGCTCATCCATATCCAGGTGCCCTGGTCCAGATCTGACGAATCCTTTCAACACTAGGTTCCCTCTTCCTTAGCTTTTCCATACCCTGCCTGGGAAGATCCCTTCCATTTGTCCTGCTGTGAACTGGAGCATTTTTAACCTTTTAAAAAATATTTGTGTGAGGGGATGCTTACCTCCCACCCAGCTCTGACGTGAAACAGACCCTAAATATGTCCTTTTGTGCAACAAAAGGGATTCAGCTGTATCTGTACTTGCCACCTTTTTCTGTTAACATTTCCATCTTCTAAATCTCTGCTTCTGCTGCAGCAGCTTTTGGAGCGTGTGGCTTAAACACAGAAATCTGAATGAGGTCTCAGTCAATCCCACTACAAATTCACACGTCAGGCTTTGGGGTGAGCAATGGTCTCTTTTTAACGTGTCTTCTCTCCTGACAAATCGGTTGTTCTGGTTTATGGAGGTTCTGGGGCAGGGAGGAAATCATAGAATTAGGAATGAAAGATGTGTGGTTTTTTTTCTTTCTACTGAGCAAGTTTTCACCAAAAAAAAAAAAAAATGTCTATGGGAAAAGTGTTCACGTCTCATCGTCAAAACTGAAAACATCCTTCACTTCTCAGTGGCAACTTTGTCGGCTTTCAACTAATCTTTTGAAGTGTGAAGGGGGTTTGGTGCTTCCAGTGTTGCCAAGAAGAAAATGTCTTTTGGCCTCTTATTCCACTATCTAATCTCAGACATCTTCCCAGCAAATACAAACACAGCTGGCATCTAACACTGTAGGGTGAGCTGTTACCTTAGAGGTGTTTATGGACTTRACCGCAGAGGCACATAGCTTCATTCCCTGCTTTGCTCCTGACATCCGATCCCTTCCTGAATTCGCACACTGCATGGGATGTTTATTCACTCCTGGGGTCTCTCCCAGAGATACCAACTCATCCCTTCTGGGCACCGCATGCTCCAGTGGCTGCTCCATATATGCAGCTCCTTTTCAAGGAATTTTTCATTTTGGCAAATCTGCAAACCCAGCTCCTTGGGGAGAAGTTGGCAAGGCGTTTTCATTTCACTGCTAGTTCCTAAAAGTTACAGAGCGCCTGTGCCCTTGAAGCCACGTGCCTTCCTCTGATTTAATACGGAGCATTCATGTGAAGTTAAGGACAAATACCTTCCCTTACAGAACCACTCCTTGTGACAGCCTCACTAATTAGTTGTTATTAACAGTGATAACAGAACTATCAGATTTAATAGGCAGCAGATTATGGCAATTACAATGAACTCACTGGGTATGGGATGTTGGAGGTTCAGCTCTGGGGACAAACGGCAGATTTTATCATGCAGGACACGCCGGGCAGAGCTGCTATATGGAAGGGCACTCCTGAAGACATGAAATAATGTCCCGGAAGATACAACAGGACCTGTCTGAAGAGCCAATTGGACTGGGGGCAAGGGAAGGTAGATCTCATAAATGTATGTGAAACTTGAAAAATTGGAAAGTGCAGGTTTGGAAAAGGAAATATGAAGTAAAAATTTGGGCTTATTCAGCCCTTTGCCTTTCCTCCCTCCCTTCCTTCCTCCATCTCTTCTAGTCTCCCTCTCTTTCTTTCTCACTCTCTTTCTCTTTTTTTCCACTTTTCTTTCTTTCTCTTTCTTTTTTCTCTTTCTTTTTCTTCTCTCTTTTCCTTCTCTCTCTTTTCCTTCCCTCCTTCCTTTCTTCCCTCCCTCCCTTCCACTTTCTTTCTCACTCTCTTGTTCTGCCTTTCTGTCCTTGGTTGTCTCTCTCTACACCCTTCCCCAGGAGAAAAGAGTGGGAAAAAGAAAGATGAGAATATCAGAGAAAACACCGACAAGATATTGCTTCTCACTGTCCCTTGTCTGAGCTGTGTCAGATGTGTGAGCCATTTTCACTCCTTCCCCTGGCTGGTCRCTGAGAGCAAGTCCAGTGCTTTTTGCAGGGTGGTGCAAAGGGCCAACCTGAGGCTCACCCCTTCTGCAAAAGGTGATGAAAAAGGTTCTGAGGTCCAAGGGTTGGTGGCTCATGAAGAGGAGAGGGTCAAGGCCCAACAGAGCAGCCAAAGGGACTGGCATTGCCCATGCCTGCCGTTGTTCCACTACCATGCCATCCCTGCAGCCCTGTGTGCCACCTCTCAGGCAGCACTACAGGTGGATGCAAGAGCTATCCTGGGTTGGTGCATCTCAGGGACACCATGAAGCTGTGATGGCCCAGTCAAGGTCTCCCAGTAAGGAGGGACCTCACCGTCATGGGAACTTCAGGAAGAAAGTGGGGGTATTTAGAGACCCTACACCGTCCTTGAGGGTCAGCTACTGTGAGATGAGTCTCAGAGAGCCTCACAGCTCATCTCAACAATGACTTTGGCAAGCCCACCTGCCTGGACCCGTCCAATTAACCAGAAACGTGGAAACACTTCTGAGGATAACCCCATCCCCTCCTCCCCACTGCACTCACAGCCTCTCAGGGAAGGAGAATCATTTCCCTCTGTGTGTGCATTTACCTTCTCCATGCTGAATTTTTCTTCATTAAACCAGCCTTTGGGAGCAGAAACAAATATGGCATATACGACACAACAGCCCATCACTCCTCAGAAACACATTTACCAGAGGCAGCCCAGGCCACTCTGTTTTCCCCATTATCGTCTAAGTACTTTTCTGATGTTTTTCCCTCGTTTCTGTAACACGCATATTCCCTGCCCCCCACCATCTCTTCTGCCTCACTCAACCCTTGAGCAAGCAGGCTTGCTGGAAAGACGATATGCCAGAGACCCTGAAGCTGCGTTTGAAGCGATAGCCCCAGAGGGACTGCTCCTCTGCTCCTCAGAGCTGCCCTGAAGGTACTCCTAAGCCCGTGCAACACCTCACGCAAGGCGAGAGTCTGAGGAGATCCAGATGCAAATAACCCCACACTTCCACTTTTCACTTGCTTTCTTAAATTCCAGAAGTGTCTAAAGACCACCACTGAGATCAAGGCCTCACTAGGCACATTGTTGGGAAAACAGGTGGTGCCTGCCCCAAAGAACTGCTGATCTGAGCAGGGAAAGAGATAGAGAAAGGCAGGCTTTGAAGAGAAACTATCTTGCCCAGGGTCCAAAGTTACCTCTCCCATCCCTTCTTCTGAATCAACTGTTTCATTACCCGATGGGTTTCTTCTGAAGCCGGAGTGAAATCTACTGGCAAACATAGGTGATATTGGAAAGTATTTTACAAAGTGTGGCATGAAGGAACCATATCTAGTGCACYGTATCTGTTGCATGCATGTGATGAGATGTCATTGGATGGCTTGCAGGACTCAGTCTAGCACTGGCTCCTGTATTGTAGCGCATGCACTGCCATGGCTGGAGCTGAGAGAGACGATGTGTCAGACAGTGCTATAAAGAGTGTATCAGCTGCTAACACAGCCACCGTGGAGGGTGACAGAGCTGTGCTGAATATGCAACATCCACAGACCTAAACCAGGCTTGAGGGCAAAGCATTGGGAACAGCAAACATCCCAAAGACCAGTTTTGTACAGCATTGTGCTCCTGGCTGGATGACACTGCAATAGGATTCTGCTAAGATTTTATGTTTCTTCCCCATAAGTCCCTTTTCTGCTCCTCTTTGTGCTACCTGAGAGCTACCTTCTCACGGGGCATTTTGGCAGCAATAGGCAGGCGGACTCTTGACAATACAAGATGGTGCCAAAGGCACACTGGCAAATGTTCAAAGCTCATCTCCCTTGTCTTGTCAGGTACCTGCTTTTACAAAACATGAAAGAACCTCATTATTCTGAGATGTTGTGGCAGACCCCAACTACCCCCTCCCTGCCCCCATCTCAGGCCCAAAGTGTGGCAGAGCACAACYACCCCCACCCCCTTATCTCAGGCCCCAGCTGACCACAAATAACTGACAGCGCCCAGGGCTGACCAGGAGGAACTAGGCGATACTGGTTGCAACTGGTGAGGCCAGAAACAGGCATGAGATCAGCAAAAAGGGGTCTATTTTCCCCAAGAATGCATGAGGTCAGCAAAAAGGTATCTTTGCCCCAACACAGCATGAGATCAGCAAAAAAAGGTACATCTCCATGCCAAATATTGTATGACCATGAGTCAAACTCCATGCCCATAAATAACGCTGCAGCCTGGAGCCCMTTGAGCTCTCCYGCACRGCAGCAGRCTGCAYGGCGGTGAATCTCCCCTTGAACTGGGACGCCTCTCAAGGTTACTCCCCTGGAGTTAAGAGARCCTCTGACAAGAAACCGTTGGAGYGGTAAGAAACCGAGACTCGGGCAATAACAAATGTGCAGTAAGGTTCGCTTGCTATGACTACACTGTATAGCCATCTTCAACAAATCTGTTTGCAATAAACCCAGCGTTAATAATACCAACACCTTCCCTTCCCACGACAGATGTCTGCCCCTCCTCAGACTTTGATGTGTGTGTGCCGGGGATGGGGGGATGCAAACAATGCAAACATGTCTTTGCACATTGAGTAAATTTGTAGAGAAGGCACAAAAGGCTTCTGTGRAACATGTTTGTGTTGAGCTGGCCAGTAACCCAAGCCAAATATCCCCATGGTCGAGAAACTCTGGGCACAGGTCACATGTTTTGGAAAGGGGTGGTCCAGCAGTTGCTCACATATGGGAGATGATCCAAGTGTGCTGGGTTTCCCACTCTTCACCAGTCGGATGGCACAAGGATGGGCAGACAGTTGGGATCCAGGATGCCTCAGTATCAGCTTTGGCATCACCTCATGCCTCATTTCCTCTCACAGCTGGAGATTCAAGCACACAACCGCCTCCACATTGGCATAACCCAAACGAGACCCTGGAGGGAAACAGCTCAGCTAACACATGCTCAGTTGTCATGGACTGGCTAACAGTAGTCTGCCACACTGAGGGAAAAAGCTCTTTTTGGTATATCCAGAATGGCCCAGAATTGATATCCCTGAGGGATTTTGGTTCAAAGTGGTTAGAATAAAAGAGCTGCAAATAATGATAAATCATCCTCTGTATTTTTTTTAATCACAAAAAAAAATGGCACAGGCTCAATTTCTATAATGGTCTGTTTTCATCTGTAAGAAGAAAATTTTCAAGCTTAGGTGCCAAAAGCAGGAAAATTAAATCTGCACAGTATTTAGACAGTTAAATAAGAGGCTCAATTTTCACAGGCCCCAGTACCCAGCATTTCTTAATTATCACCAGAACAGACTGAAATACTACTTTTAAAGGGGTATTTTCCACCTCCCCAAAGAAAACTGTTTTTTATTTGCAAAKAATTTCTACTGAAAATGTCCAACAGGGAATGAGGGACAGAAGTACATTAAAAAACAATGTACACATTTTTTCTTTTGGAGTTCAACTCCTGGCAAAAGACAGCTGAAAAAGGTCCATTTGGCCAAATGAGGTGGGCATGTATTTGCCAGTGGGAACCCTGGGCTGACTATCCTGCCCTAACAAGAGGCCAGCTGCAATGTAGACCTTTCCTCAAGTTGCCTTAGGGTACAAACACACACTGAGCTGAGTCTCRATCTTAACTCACTCTCGGCACCAGATTTGCTAACCAGATKCATTGCAAGAGACTGAAATGCTGGATGTCTTAATGAGACAGGAGCTCATTCMCACCCTGCTCTCCACTCCTGTTYATGAGTCTTAGATGAACTGAGTAGCAACTGAGCTACAGCCAGCAAACTTCCCAAGCTCAGCTGTCCTTCTGCTCCTCTGTAATGATCTGTTGAACCCAAGCTACAGCCAGTGGAAATAGGAAGTTAGGAGATTATGGGAGTGTCAATGCTTATGTTTCCCCTCAAGCCCATTTCTCCACTTAGCTTCATATGGTACCTGAAATCCTGGCTCATAGGTAGCCATCTTCACCCCAAGTCTTAGCCCAGCTAATTTGCACCTCTGACAGTAATTCAAACCTGCACATAGTAGCCCAACTTCATTTGTCATTCCTTTCCAAAATAGGAGGCATTGTGTACAAGATTGGACACCACYGGATACCATGGTGTCCTCAAGGGGATAGTGATATCCCCCAGGGGTCAGTACCTCCTCACGGGAGGAGGGAAGACAAGCACATATGGAAAATTAGCACGTCCCAARCTCTCATTTGTACGTTTTGGACAGATCAGGCTCAAGTCCTTGCTGATACCTGTAGTCAGAGCTTGGATCTTCTGGGGTGTGGACACTTCAAACTATAGCTTCAGATGGTTTAGCAACCAGCAAAAAGGATGAGAAAGCTCAGCTTCAACCTGCTTTTGAGTTCATTCTTCTCCTCATGCAACCTATCTTCTGCTGGCCACTATTCCTCCTCTTGAGCTTAGTACATCCTTACCTGCCCCATGTGTTGTACGTATCAATCCATTAAAGCAGCCCCTATTACAATGGTGATCTCTTTAGTCCTCAGCATAGACAGGAAATCCTTTAAGCAGCTGGGAACATCACTTCAGTGTAAACTTCAGGAGTTGACCTTGCGTGGACTGAATCCCAAGAGATGTTGATACCTTCAGCTCTAGCACTAAGACTCTCTGACCATTTCCCCCCAAATGCTATGACCCGAGAGTGCACTCATTGGCACTGATGGAAGATCAGATGTTCTTAGATAACTTCATGCATGCTGGAACAGCTATCAGTGCAAGAAAGCAAAAGAAAATATAGCCCAAAATTCTGAGGGAAAATGGAGATTTGTCATGAATCACTGAAAAACAGCTTGGTGCTGGTATGAAGATTAACACTGTCTGGAGAAGAGCTGTCATCTAGAAGTGGGTGAACTTTATCATCTTGCCCTTCTGAGAAAGCTTTGAGACTTGCTGGCAAAGCTGTGTGGGAAATATTTCCAATGTCATCTCTCCTTGCCTGTGGATAAATGAAGGGCTTTGGTCCCCAAGGGCTGTCCATCAGCTTTGTGGCCATTCCACCAGACCTATGATTTACTAAAAGAAAAACAGGTTTGGCAAATAAATGCACAGACTTTCCAAGAGGGCTCCCAACCACAGGGAAGGAGATTCTTTGCCCCGGGATATATATTAAGCTGTGTTTATGCTTATGGCAACTCAGAGAGGAGAACCTCAATACCCATGACACTGTGCAAATGCTGAACAAGAGAAATTCCTTCCTTGGAAAAGCTAGGCAGCTGAATCCAGTGCACCAGACCCACTTTGCAGGGTGAAAGTTATTCTGACAGCAGTTGCTTCTGGAAAGGTAAATACATTGGTACTGGTATGTAGATGTTTTCACAGCATCATGGTTGTTCCTGAGCATCTGGTACCTCTCATACTTTCATGGGATGAACCAGTTCAGGTTGGGTATGTGCACATGTAGTTGCAGAGATATTGGCATACAACTACATATGGATCAAACACGACGCAAACGCAAAAACAGTGCATACTTGTGCTTGGCAATTCCTCCGGGCCAGAGCTGCAAGGGCCAGCTGGCCCTGCTCTAGGCTGCTGGGGCTTAGCAGCACAGGCAGAAACTAGCAGAGGGATCCCTAATGCTCCCCTCGCGGATTTGCAGTATAAAGATCTTGGGGATGCTCAAATGGCCTTAATTGCACCTAAGCTCCTGTGTCTAAGCCACTGAGAAAGCAAGTGCCCATCAAATGAGGCTGAAGGATCATTCAGGGGGTTGAACATTAAAGGGTCTAAGGTGGCTTTGAGGACATTTGAATGTGGCTGTTTGCCTTCAAAGCTCCTCTTGCATTACACAAGTCAATGTTAATATAGCCCAGTTATAACACATGGTGACCTTGATTATGGAGCAGGACACAGGCTGCTCTCCTCTTTATTAGAAAAACTTTAGAAATGAACACAATATCACCATGTTATTAATAAAAGGAGGAGGGAAGGAAAGCATTTCAGCAATAAAAATGTCAATCTCCAGTTTATTTAAAAAATATTAAAACAATGAGCTGAGAACTGGAAATCTATGAAACTCCTTTGATAAATGTCAGTACTTTTAAATTAGGACAAAGGAATTAGAAAAATGGAGGCTTATGTTTAATTCACTTGAAAGCAAATTAAAGGGTTCGGCTTATGGATGAAAGAGAAAATTAGGTTATTTTTTTCCCCGAGAGTTACCAAGGCTACTGCAGCCCAGAGAAAGCCACAGTTCAGCACACAGCTTTGTGAGCTCTTATTGACAGGGTTGTTTGCACGTCTTAAGTGGATTGAGGAGAAGTGGCTCTATCTCACCAGTCAGAAAGTCTGACCAGACACTGTGTTATATCTTGGCAGGAACAGCACCTGGTTGGGTCTGTTTAATCCAGGGATTTTCAGCTTTTCCCCAAATGCAGTCCCTCCTCCCCCACAGTTTGCAAGGCAGGTGCTGGTATGATGAGTATGAAGCCCCCAGGAGCAGGATGATTGCTTTTTGAGTTGCTTTCACATGGGCTAGTTAAAGTCACCTTCTGCATCTTAGCATGCGTTCTCTGTATCCAGCATTTTCACTTGGGCTGAGTGCCTGTTTTTAGTCAGGCACACAAAAATGTRCCTGTATATGCCCATTACTGCTTTTTACTGCTGTGGCTCAAGCTAGAAGTGATTTCCAACAGAGAAATGGCTGAACAAGTGCTTGGTTTATGAAAACTCTTGTTTTCGAGTTCATARGTATACGTTTTGTACCCTTTCATCTTATTTCTGCTCATCCTTGAGGACTTCTATGTAATATTCAGTTCCTTTTACATTTCATAGATGTTTCTCAGCTTCCTTCCATCAACAGACTTCATTAGGACTTCATTCCCAGAGTGGGGGCCAGAATCATTATTGAAAGCCTTAAATAAAGTCAATCCAAAGACAGACACATGAGGAACTCCACCAATAGTTGGGATCCCCCTTCCAGCACTATTTAATACAGTTTCTCTGTTAGCCAGTCTCTTACTCTTCTTATGGTTCCCTCACCAAACTCCATTTTCTTCCACTGGCATTACAAGGTTACCCCATGGCACCACATCAATTACTCCTTTAAAATCCRAAGAGAAGCTATTTCACATGTGCCTTTTCCCTCCCCTCCCCCACCCTAGAAAATCAGCTATTTTATCCAAGAAAATACCAGGTACACTTGGTATGATCTCATGTTGCCTTTTAGCTGTTCGCTCTGTTTTTAGTGCCCCCTTCATTCCTTTTTGTCCTAAAGCCCAGCAAAGTTTTGAACAGACACATACAGCTCTGATGTCACATGGTTCACCTCTCCCAGATCCCTTTCAGATATAAGCCCTGTCCTTTCTAGCACCCCAGTGCAGAGGTTGYGCCTTGACTCGATAGCTTTCTTTTGAGTCCTTGCTTCCAGACCTGCAAGTCTACATGCTGGTCYTTGGGAACTGGTGGTGAAGAGTATTTAGTCCTCATATGAGTGCTTTTTGGATTAGTGCTTCTCTCTCTGTAGTTCCAATTTCTCCATGCATTTCCATGTGCTATTTTGCCTTTGCTGCCCTCTTCRATGGTTTTACTGAAAGCAAAGGTGAAAGATGAAAATAATTATTTTGTCTAAGGGATCTTACYTACATTATGGCTAATGTAAATATTATCTCTGAAGCCCATACCTAGAGATTAGCCATAATCTCTACCCTCATTTCATTGTGTAGTCTCTCTGGCTTTTTTCCATGTTTTCTTTTCATTGTAYCCCATATCTGTACCTATACACAGAATATAGGGGAATAAGGGGAACTGTGTCCTTCAGATTACCTCTTCCTTTTGTTTACCTCAAAATAATTGCAGTGCAACATATTAAACCTGCTGTATCCCACCCAGGATCAGCTGCATTTCAGYAGTCATTTGAGAGAAGTGTGATTTGTTATATTTACCAATGGCACAACCATACAAGGTGGTGGTCCCCCAGTTGACTTGGTTAGAATCTCAGGCTTCCCAGGGTTTCACCAAAGGAGCTCAGCTCCAGACCCTTAGTTTGCAAAATGCACAAGGATTCCCAAGGTTATTGCATTTTTCTGGAAAAGAAAACTTGCTTGGCAGTGAGTAGCAAACACTCTACAGGCTCTGAGAAACTCTGGAGTCCTTGGAAGAATTAAGATCTTCCTAGAAAGATTCCACAGCAGCCACTTTTGTGTGTGTGTGCATGCTCTTAAATGGTAGCAAATAACTTTCCTACTGTCTTGCTAGCTCAATTTAACAGGTTTGCGTGACATTCTCCCAAAGGGTCAGCAACCAGGGAGTCCCAAAACAACACATCTGCAAGCAATACAGAGGAGCTGGAAGAACACTTCCCAAGTTGGAAAACCCAGTCACACTTCCAGTACACAGCTCTTTCACCCTAACAAACAGCTGACAAGACAGAGCTAAGACATACAAGGAGACCACATGCGCTTGAGCAATTGGTGTGGCCTCACAGACTTAAGTCTGAAGCTATTCCTTGTAGCTCTGACCYGTTACAACTCAGGGCTCTTCCCATCTGCATACTGGGGCTATGGTGATATTTGCCTTGCCCAGGGACATCATCTATGGTCCYTGCATGGTGACCCTCCTTCTGTATGACTTGAGCTTACAGCCTCCAACTGCTCCTACTTCCTCCAGCTCAGCCTGGGCAAGCTGGAAAGCAAGCAAGCAAGCAAAGATCCTAGAGAAGAACAAGCCAAACTCAAGATCTACCTTGCCTCTAGGCTTGATATCCACCAGATGAGACAGAAGATAGTCATTCATTACTGTCCCCTCCTTCTTAAAACCAGTACCAACAACACCTGATTRCACAGGTGATGCAGATAATGCAAGCTGGTACCCAAATGTAGGAGACAAGGATGAGCATCAGAGCAGCTTCAGCTGATCAGGAACAGGTTCATCTAGCTTCTGATAATGGCTGATAAAGGAGGTCTAGGGAAGAGGATAAGAATGGGGTGAAGTCTTTTTAAAATGCTCCTCTAACTACCTGCTGTTGTATCTTGGGGCAGTTCCTGAGCCAGATATAGGGTCTTTGCATTTAATTGCCCTTGTTGGAGCTCTCTTTCATGAGATTGTCCAGTTGATTTTTTTTTTTTGGGGGGGGGGGACTATGTTTGCTTTTAACATTCACAAACTCCTATGGCAAGGAGTTCTGCCTATTAACAATGCCAAAGATCCACCTTTTCTGATCTGTTTTGAATGTGCTTCCTGGTTGTTTCATTTGATGACCCTCATTGTGGTATGGGACAAGACAGAGAAGAGTCAATCTCTGTCCACTGTGCCCATGCCTGAACAGATCTCTGACATCTCTGCCTTAGGCTGTGTCTTCCTCAGGCTGAAGAGAAAACTTATGACTGACAGGTAAGAGCCCTTTTCCAAGCTGAATTCACACCATATCTTTGATCATGTGATATAGATGAAGTGAGTGAGAACATCCTTGCATCTAACTCTGTGGGTAGAAATGTTTTTTGGGGGGGAAATTGTTCAGAAGAGATAAAACAGCACCAGAATCCTAGAGGCAAGCACGCTATCGACTTTTGTTGAAAACTGCTACCCCTGCTTCATGGCCCTGACTCCTTTCTCCTGTTGTCCCTGTGAATGGCAATCAAATAAGGGTCCTACAGGCCTGCAGGAGGGCTATGATCTGAGAGCCTCTCCAGTAACCACCACACTGCAAAGTCTCCCGTGCCTCCTGGCTCAGAAGCATCCTCCTGTACCTGCAGACAAGGTGCCAGCCATCCCTGAGGCTCTGAGTTTATCTTCCCCACTCCCTGAGCTTTAACACATCCAGAAAAACCCTCCTGTCCCTGATCTATCTTCTTTCATGACCCCAGCAGTTTTTTTTATAGGACAAGGGATTTTACCTGCCTTCATCTCACTTCTGATGCCCTTCACTCCTTCCTTTCTCTTAAAGGCTATCTGATATCTGCCACCAGATTTGCTTCCTGGGCTGGTCTGCCAAATATTTCTGCGTGTGAATATTAAAGAAGAGACAGTTCACCTCTTTTTCTCCTCTGCTTCTGAACATCCTTAGCACAGCAGGCAGTATATTCCTGCTTTGTTCTGCAGATTGCTTTGGCAAATATTTCTCGTTGCACACAAACCTTTCCTTTAGGGCCCATATGTTTTGACTCTGAGAAGCAGATGAAAATCCAGTCTGGAAACTCAGATTATTCCTAAGGCAAAAAAGGACTGAGTTTCTGGCTTTCTGCAGTCACTGGACTTGTACTCAGTTGATGTGTGGCTGGTTGGATTTTCAGAGGCTTTAAGCAATTGTAACACAATCATATAAACAAGGTCAACTCATCAACAATGCTGCTGAAAACCGAGCCTTTTCGAGGCAAGATCAAAAAAGTTTGCAGAACGGGCCTAAAAGTGCATTGACTTTTTTTAGAGAACTGGGTCCAAATTTTGAGATTTTCCAAACAGTGAGGTCTAGAAATGTTTGAGGAACCTAGCCAAAGAGCAGGAATCACTCCAATCTCTCCCAGCTCTGGAGATCAAGATAGTTAGTGCAAGGGTTTCCCAAGCTGCCTGATGCATATTCCCCAWGTGCGCCTGGCTTTTTCTATCACCGCAGCAGCTGTTTCCACAAATTCTGACATTTCTCACCCCACTTTCCTAGCCAGTTCTGCTTCTTAAGCTAAACCTCCCCTATTCTCCTAGCAATAGTAGCTTGTCCCCTGTGTGTCACTGGCCAGGAAGCTGCCACTATTTCCCTAAGAGGCATTGAAACAAGAGAGGTTTGTGTTTGGGTGCTGTTGTGGGATGGCTGGCTGGATGTCCTAGCAATGTCCTGGCTTTTTTCCAACCTTCCTGAGTCGTGTGAATCCCTTAATCTGTCTGTGCATCACTTCTCCGTTCATAAAAAGAGACAGCTCTAGTTTGCTTGTCTTATTTATTCAGCAATTTTTAGATCAGGGGTCATCTCTTAGCACACGAGTGTGCAGGGCATATTAGGGGTCACAATTTCCACAGAGATCTTACTCGAGGAAGACAGATGAGGAGTTGCTTCCAGGGTAGCCAGTTTCGCTCTTATAAATGCATTTCTTACAGTCAGTGTATTTTATGGGACTTCCCTGCCCAGCGATTTCTCCATGGACAATTCTCCTCTCTCTTGCTTTCATTGGCACTGCCGAGTCTGTTGTCCAGGGCTCCAGGGAGAGGCTGTTCAGGATAGGTCTAAGACGAGTCACAGTGGGATATTTTAGACTTGACTGATCAATACTTTGATTCCTTCGTAGGGAAAGGTAGCAGGTAATTTTAGAAGGGGTGTGTGTGTGTGTGGAAGGAGTGCTTTTTAATTAACTCTGTTCATCTCAGCATCCATCCAGCTATTAGTAGAAAGCTCAGATCTGATAAATAAGGCAGCAAGGAACAGTGATCCCTCTCTCTTCACAATATTTGCAGCACGTATCTTCTGGGTGGCTTTTCCCAGTGCATTGGTTCCCCCTCTACCCCACGATGCATGTAATTACAGAAAAGACAGGAAATGCCTCCTTATTGGGACCAGTGGTGGGGGCTGGCTATGCCTGGATGTTCTCTTTCCCCAAAACCCCTTAGTATTTCTTTCTGCAAAAGGAGGGAGAAATGTTGCTTTCACAGCACTGATTCCTTGACAGCCCGTCCCCTTGTCTAGATGGGAGAGGTTGTGGCTTGACAGGGGACAGCGAGGCCGTGTTTGTGTCTCCTCCTCCAGCTCCAGCAGCATGGATGGAGGAGGTTGCTACTGCTGGCCTTTCCCAAATTGCTTTGACCTGCCTCAACGGCCATGGGCATGAGCTCTGCCTGCCCCACTGTGGGCTGGAGGGGTTGTGCGAGAGCGACAGTCTGGTCTGCATGTTTTTGCTGATTCTGGGGCAGGTCAGGGAGCAACCACAGAGCTGGTCTGGCCAGCAGAGCCAAAGGACTCAGGATCTTGTAGAAGGAAGATAAGAGTTGGAGCTTGCCCTTTATTAGCTATAGCTGGAAGAAGATGCCAAGACATTTTTACTCTTGGAAGGTGACCTCTCTTCCACAGGAAGCGAGCACATTCATGCATGGCTATTTCTGGTACAATCCAGGCTTTCATGTGTGTGCAAAGAAGGTGGAAACGATTTGACCCAATGGAAGGTTTTATGGTAGCTCAATGACAGGATGAGATGCAGTGTCAAGGAGAGCAGGGCCCTGCATCCCTGCTGCCATGAGCACCACTGTGTGCGACAGGACACCGAACTGAACCCGTTCCGCCTTTAAGGCATGAGCTGATGGGACCCAGGTCACCTCCTTCAGCATGGAAAGGACTTGGCTCTGAAGACGTTGGACTATCTCGTCCCTGAGGAGAGGGCAGAGGTTTTCCAAGGAAAATACCTTCTCATTTGTTAAAAAAGACGCTTACACATGTTCTAGTGGATACTTTTTCTCTTTTCTTTTTTTCTAGGCAAATAGCTTCTGCAAAAATAGAACTCTAAAAAGGAATCTGCAAAATAATTAAAAATAATAATAAGCAGAAAAATCCAATCATTTCCCCAGTTTCCCCGCTAGATGTTTCAATTGCATTTCAATGCAATTTCATTTTTAAATTTCCTTAAATGCAATCATACTCCTCTTAAAGGAGTCAAAAAAACAAGCTCAAAAGTAATGTCTTTTTTACTCTAAATGAGGTTTTATTAACACTTTATTTTTCCCCAATGAGTAGCTTGGAAAATACTGATTTTGGATGTGAAATATAGTTATTAAAGACATTCATTTATTTACAGTTTTCCCATTCTGACACAGGACTAGAAAACTAGCTAATTGAACAGCTCCAGACTGGTACATGGTAGAAACTTTCAAAAGGAGGGAGCAAGGCCATGGATCACCCCTTCCTCTTGATTTGCCAAGCAGAGGGAAAAAAAAAAAAAAATTTCTCGACCTCTTTATGCTTTATATATAATACCTAGAAACAACTGTATGAATTATTTTCCTACTCTGTTCTTCTCCTGAAAAATAGAAAGGTCCAGTTCCCCTGGTTTTAAGGGAGGACTTGATGGAGAATTAATAAGGTTATGCCACTAGGAAATGCAAGTTAAGAACCGTGAACAGCTCCAGCAGAAAAAAAAAACAAGCCTTCTGATAGCTTTTAAATACCTGTTTAGCTAAAATACCTGACCCAGCAGTAGAGAAAACCTCTCATTGCAAAAGTTCAAAAGCACCCCCTGAGCTTTCAATTTGAAAAAAAAAATACCACTACTTCTCTCATTTGCCAAAGAAGCCTCTATGCYTAAAAGGAAAGTGAAAACTTTATGAGGGAGGAAGGGAAGGAGGGAGGATGGAAGGGGAAAAAGAAAGGAGGAAGAGGAAAGGGGGATGCAAGAAGAGAGCAAGAGGCGAGGCGAAAAGAAGAGAGAACAGAAAAGTAAGTCCTTTAAAAGGTCAGGCCTGTGTTAGAAGGAGGAATAAAGGTGGCCGCTTATACAGGGTACTGACTTGGGAATGAGGCTTCTTACTCTGATGGCCAGTTAATTACTGGGTGAATCTGAAGACATCACTTCACATTTTTGTGTCTCAGCTACTCCATGCATGAAATGGAGGTAGTGGGAAATGATGCTCACTCATCATCATAAAGATTAAGAGGTGGCTTTAGGAGCCAGGCTCTGCTGCTTAGCTTCCTAAAGGAGGGTGACCTGCTGGGACATGGGAGAAGCACAGGGGGATGATGCCAAAGGATGTCTTGCAGGGACTGGGTAGGGTTGGAGGGCTCAGCGCATCATGGGGAAGGACACATGGGGACGGGGATTGAGGGTGATGGATGTGGGAGGACATCACCTGGATTTACAGAGGTGGCTTTGGGGGGCTGCTTGGAAGACGATCGTGTTGCTGGAGGATTAATGGAAGGTATCATCATGGGGACAGCAGGTAGCGTGTGGCTTTTACAGTGGCCCAAGGTTTAAGGGCTGTGTCTCCACTAGTAAATGCCAGCGACAGGACAAGAGACAACAGGCACAAACTGAAACACAGACAGTTCCATCTGAATATGAGGAAAAACTTCTTCACTGTGAGGGTGACAGAGCACTGGAACAGGTTGCCCAGAGAGGTTGTGGAGTCTCCTTCTCTGGAGATATTCRAAACCCGCCTGGAAGCGATCCTGTGCAATGTGCTCTAGGTGACCCTGCTTGAGCAGGGGCGATGGACTCCAGAGGTCCCTTCCAACCTCGACCATTCTGTGATTCTGCAAAATGGTCAAGACCAGGCTTAAACACTGCCACATGGGCAGTTATTGGTGCGCTCCCTGGCATGGCTTCATCCTGATCCTCCCCAGTGCCCAGGTGTGCCCGGGGGTAGCATGGGGCAGGGGCTGCCCTGGTGGGGCAGGATGGATGCAGGAGGGGCAACCACCGGCTTTGGGAGCAAAGTCCAGCCCTGCAGGTGCAAACTGCGCTGGACCACTTGCTCTCCGGATCAGAAGATGGATCAAGAGAAGGGAACGAGGCTGGAGGTGTTAACCCAAGTGAGCACCCGGCCTGATGCCGCACAGAGACGGGGCTTCGGGATCTCATGCAGGGACGGCGGGATCCTCCCTGGGGGGCAACGGGAGAAGCGTGAAGACAGCTTGGGGCTGGAGGGGGCAAAACGGGGCACGCCACGGGGATGCCGAGGGCTGGTCACCGGGGGCTCCCCGAAGACCCAGGTGCGCGTACCTGCTCGTGGGTCGGGGAGAGGCCACCCCGGGGAAGGCGGAGCGGGGGACGAGAGGCAGCAGCGGGGCCGCGGAGCAAGGGGCGAGCGAGGAGGAGGAGGAGGAGGAGGAGGAAGGCGGCTGTGCGTTTAAGCCCCTCCCCGCTCGTCCGCGGCCGGGGAAGCGAGGCGAGGCGCGGGCGGAGGCAGCAGGCTCGGGAAGGCGGCGAGGGCGCAGCGCACCGCCGGCCGCCGCGGGATAAACCCCTGCGCTTCACCCCCCTCCCCACCCCCGGATAGAAGTTTGCTGCTGGAGAGGAGGAAGGGGAAGGAAAAAAAGAAAAAAAAGCGGAAAAAAAAAGAAAAAGTGTTTTCTGTTCCCCAGGCTGCCCCGGAGGCATGCGGCGAAGAGGAGCCGGCAGCACCCGCCGCTGCCCGGCCCGGCTGCGGGCATGACTCCGCGGCCGGAGCGGGGCTGAGCCGGCAGCACCCGGCAGCGCTCGCCCCCCGCTCCGGGGAAGGGCAGGGGCCGGGGGGGACCCGCCGCCCTGCCCAACCTCCCGCCGCGCATCCTCCTCCTCCTCCTCCGGCGCTGCTGCCGCCCGCCCGTCCGTCCGTCCGTCTGTCCGCCCGCCCGGGCCGGGCCACCTGCAGAGCCGAGCGGAGCCGAGCCGCGGCGGTAGGATGAGGGGCATCCTCTACTTCTGCACGCTGATCCTCCTGGGTGAGTAGCGCTGCGTGTCCGGCGGAGGCAACTTTCTGCTGGGCTTTGCTGCCGGGTCTATTTATCCGACACCCCGCTTCGGCTCGGGCCCGGGATGCTTCTCTTCCCCCCTCCAGCATCCCAGCACCAGGGGAAAACCCTGGGGGTAGCATCACMCAGATTTATTTTTKGGGGGGAGGAGGGACCTCCCGGCTSCCTTTTAGTTAAAGGCAGACACTTGCTCTGGCTGGATGTACTTCGGAATCCCACTGCTCTGGGATCTGTCCTACTGTCACTCCTGTTTGCTGTGGAAACGGCTAAATAACTCAAGGAATGCATGCGCTTCTTGCTTGGGAAAAGAAGCTGGGGGAGGGGGGGCAGATTTTGCGCGGCGCCGAGCAGCCCCACAGTGTAGGGAGGAGGCTGGAAAAATGTCAGGGGCAAAACGCGGGTTTCTCAGCCGCTGGGAGTGGGCTGGAAGCACGTGAGCTCCAGCTCTGCTGCTGTGCGTGTGCAGCACCGTGCACCGGGCTGGTGCGTGTGTCCTAATTGTCAGGTTGACCTGAGTGTGTGTGTGTGTGTGTGTGTGTGTGTGTGGGCAGGGGTCCCTGCTGCAGATTTCCACACGCCTCCTTCAAGCTGGGCTGACCTCGGGTCTTTCTGCACCGGGAGTGCAGGGTTAAGGATCCCCGCTCCCCCTGTGCCCCTGAGATCGTTAAAGGCAGCTGCGACCGCTGGTGCGGGACACGCTGTCCCCCGTGGCGTGCCGCCGTATCCGCTGGGATGTGGTCCGCAGCATCCATGCTTTCAGCATCCCGCTCGCGTCCCGCTTCTCCCCGGCTCGGAGCAGGCAGACCTCTCGTGTGCAATGCCCGATGCTCACCCGCGTCCCTGGCAAGAGCTGTGCGAAGGGGCCGTAGTCCAGGGGCTGGCAGCACCGGGCAGCCAGGCTGGGAGCTGCCTTGCTGGCTCACTTTGCCTGGCTGCAACCCTGACAGCTCCTTTTAGGGTGTTTTTTCTTTTTCTCTCTCTCTTTTTTTTTTCCCTCCTGTGCTTCTCTGAGATAGCAAACCCAAGAATGAACCCGTGTTTAAATAGACCACGGAAGKCTGTGGGGAGGCAGGGGGCAGGATGCGCTGGTCCTTTTCAGGTGGCTGCTGCGGGAGGAAAAGATCTTGAGATGTGTCACTGTAGCTGGGACCTCCTGGCCCGCACAGTGTGGCCTGGCACCTGCCTCCTCTGCACCCTGAGCATCCCCGCTGCCAGCCAACGTCCTGGGGTAGACCCCAAGCAGGTTTTTCCCTTGATGAGGAAGGCTTTGTCAGAGCTCCAGGTAACTCCTCRTGCCGGCTCTGCCTGTCACTAGATGTCACCAGCAGCAACTCTTGCAAGTCCCAAAGGCACTGGGGGATTTYGACCCCCAAAGGGTGCCATGTCCAACCCTGGAGCGTTTCACTCCAGGGGTCTGGAGGATCCCAGGGTCTGAACAGATCACAGTTTGGGATGGCTTCATCTCGCAGGGGCTGGAGCTGTGCCCTGGGCTGGGGTAAGGTCCCAGCCTCCCTTGGAGCTGGAGATCTTTCCTGCAAGAATTGCAGAGCCTCTGGGGTGGCAGCCCAGGTCTCTGCAGGATCCATTTTCCAAGTGGTTCAGATTGACTGAGTCACTGATTGACTGAYTGATTGACTGACTGATGGACTGATTGATTTTCCTCTAGAGAAAGTAACTGAAAGAAAAGAGCTTCTGCAAATGGCCAGCTCTCCACTATCAGCAATGCAATTGGGATTAGTAGGCAGGTTTTAAGGACACATTCATTGCTTCTGGTCCAAGTTATAGCAAAATCATCAGCTAGTTCAGCCTTTGGCCTTCTGATCTCAGGGTCTCCAGAAGGACCTTTTCCCCTTTGAACTGGCATTTGACCCCTGCAGGCTCGGCACCATTCCCAATGGATGCCATCCAGAAGGCCCTTGCCCTCCTCTCTAGATGTTTTCCAGCYGGGCATGTAATGGATAGACGAGGGGTTACACATTTAGACATGCCTGGGGAGAGGTCCCACAGGGATCGGGAGTGCAGGGGTGGAGACCCAGTGTGGAGACAGCAGCTTCTCAAATTGCAAGCGCGGCAATTCCCAGCTTCGTCCGCACTGGGTGGAAACCACGTGGGCTGTAGCAGGAGACCCTCGCTGTTGTGTCCCCCCGCTTTTGAGAAGTTGCCAGGTGGAGGAGGCAACCTTTGGGGAAATTATGGCTTTTAGAGGTGGGACTAGGCAGTGTCACTGTCATCCAGCTTGGACGGAGAGCTCCTGCTGTCACTTCATACCCAGCTCCCTGGTGGCACAGGCACTCAGGATGAGCCAGACCAGGAAACTGGTCTAGCTGAACACTTTATTATTATTATTAYWWTTTTTYTGACCACTTTTCAGCCAGATCAGCTCCTGRTCTGTCTCACCAGCAGCCACACAAATGCCAGTGGCAGCCGCATGGGCAYGGTAGGAGCATGCAGCTTGGGACAGGGATGTGGCTTTGGTGAAGTTTGTCGCTGCCTCAGTGTCCCCAGATACTGGCTTGCACTGCGGTACTGGCTAGAAATCCCACTCACAGGGCACTGATGAGGGATATTCAGGTAAAGCTAAAAGGCTTCACGGAAGATCAGTGCTCTAGAAAGTGCCGATATAATTAAATATCATTTGCTTTAAAACCTGTCTAGATTACACCCGTAACCAGCCCCCGAAGCATCCCCCATCCCTTGCGCAGTGTCCAGAGGACACATCAGTCCTCGCGTTAACAACGYAATAATTAGAGGATGAGAATGAAAATCTGGGCTAGAGCTGAAAATAATGGTTTGCTGCAAAGTCCTCATCATGCCCAGAGTCAGTTCTGGACCGTTGCAGAGCGCAGCCGCTAGCGATGGAGGGCAGGGCGCTGAAACGGCATCTGGGGTATCTTCTGCTGACAACCGCTGTGTTTACCTGGCAAATTTTAACTGCGCTCGGTCGTTAGCATAATTTGTAGCATATGTTTCCCACAGTCTCTTCACAGATGCAATCAAACACAAGAGATCGTCTGGCAGATTTTCACCTGGTTTTGGAACTCGGATCCCAGGGGGGGAGAGCAGAATCTCTTGCAAAATGCGTATGTGTGTGTGAGAGAGGGGAAAGCTGCTTAAATTAGTGTCTTTGTCAGTTCTGACAGGAGCAATCCATTATTTGCATCAATAAGAATGTGATATTTATGTCTCTCTGTATCGGCTCGGAGAAGAAATAAAACTTCTCCCTCAACAGGCTGTCCTCAAACACTGTGCCTATTCCTCGGCAAGGATCTCAACAGTGTATTTTCACCACACCTGGAAAATACTTTTCCAGAGCTCTGGAGCCTTAAATACTAATTACTGCTGGGTAAAAATTAGTACCAGTTAAATCTAATAATTAGTGTGAGCAGTATTTTATTTTGCTTTCGGGGACAGAAATGTCTTCTCTCTTATCCCGGTAATTTTTACACAAGACTTCTATTTTGCCTGAAATTCAGTTGATTGTTTTCACACAAAAGACTTGTTCATTTCTATAACCTTCCATTTGATCTTTTTATGATTAGACATTTAATGTGGCTGAAGTTTGCCACCTTTCAATAAAAATACCCTGCTACCAAGATTTCCATTTCATCCTTGATTTTTTTCCCTCCAGTGGACTTTATTTTCCTTTTGCTTCCTTTTTTTCTTTTTTTTAAAAAAGGACCTCTTTCTTTTTGATCCAAAAGTGGAAAAGAACAAATTCAAAGGCTGTTCTCCCACTAAAACAATTTTTTTAGACAGAAATATTTCACTAAAAAATAAAAAGGAAGAAAAAACTATGAAAAGCTTGTCCCTGTCAATCTTCAATTCAGTACAGTTGCACTTTTTTCAAACATATCTCTCAAAATTCCCTTTGGTAACGCCTTCTAGCAAGGACTTCAAGCCTCGATGGACTTGACAGGAGCTGTGAGATGGCTGAGACCTTTATACCATCCCTATGGATTCCCTTCACCTCTTTTGGCCATCACAACTTTAATGGTTCAAACATGGGAGTGTTGGTGTTGGACTCCTGGTGACAGCAGACTGGAAAATGAGGGTAGAGGATAAGTTTAAAGTTGTGGATGAGAAGTGGAGTTGTGGATGGACATTTGGTCCCGGAGATGGACAGTGGGGAAACTGAGTCTGGTGTGACTGAGAGGGGGCTTGTTGGTGTAAGAGTCCAGGAGGGGTTTGTGGTGGTCCACAGGACCCCAGGAGGGGAAGGACCTGGGTCTGTTGTGTGCATAGCAGGAAAGCTGCAGAAGTTGAAGCCACCATTTCTCCTGGGCAAGGAGATCCTGGGTCTGTCACGGTGAAGAACAAATGAGTGTGCAGAAACAATAGGGATCTTCTAAGGTCGCATCACATTTAAATGCCCTTGAATCATCCAGGAATTTATTCTCTTGTTGCAGCCCCCATTGCGCAAGGCCCTGTACCTAGCTAGAATGAAAAAATGGCTTTGAGGCAAGAACTGGTATCTAAGTAGGAGATGAGAGAGCAGATGGATCCAGGACCAGACATGGATGGGAGATGATACCAACTGCTGTGAAGACAGTCTCAGTGTGTTGCTGTGTTGCTCTTGTCAGGGCAGGAGCAAGCTAGGAGAAGCAGCAGCTTGGTGCAGCAGAGAGGCAGAAGCCCAGGAGGAGGCGGGAGAACAGGAGGCAGCCCACCCAAGCTGAAATGTTTGCAGTGGTGGTATCTTCAGCTGGGAGACATCCACAGGCTACCAGTGCAGCTGGTGGTGGGTCATTCCTGGAGTGCAATTCACCTTATCCTACTGTGCAACCTGTTGCTGACACAGCCAGGAGACCCGTCCAAGTCTCTCGGGTCCCATCTCACTCATGGGTGCAGGTTGTTTATCTCCGTTTTCCAAACCTTGGCTCCAGCTGCAGGAGACCCAATCCAGGGGGAGCAGAAGTTGAGCTGGTGTGAAGCCCTACCCCATCTGCAGATCTGCCTTGGGGTGCCTTCAGTCACTCAGCAGTACCAGATGTTTTCCTGCTAGTGGGAATGACATCAACGCAAGGTGCAGGGCATGACCAGACCACTTCTGTGTTCCCAGAGCCTGGTCACCTCATGCGCTTTCTGGTCTACCTGACTGGAGTGAGCAGAAGTGAATTGCTTGCCTTAAAACATGTTGTGGGATCTAAGCCCAACCACACCAGAATGAGCTGCTGGGGAGACTGAGCTTTGCCTGCATGAAACAGATGGCTTGAATGAGAGCTGAGGTCTCTCCTGAGACAAGGGTGTGCAGAGATCTACCTTTCAGGACACTCAAAGAGCAGGCCAAGATGCCATAGGGTTTACCTTGTTCAAGGATGGTCCAGGGAGTGGGCTTGGACCCCACCTCACTCACTCTGACATGCACCTAAGCTGTTTCCTTTGAGATCATAGGATCATAGAATAATTCAGGCTGGAAGGGATGCTGGGGGATCTGCTCAGGGCAGGGTCAGCTTTATAGCCTGATCTTATAATCAGACGAGGTTATGTGGGCCTTTATCTGTCCTGGTATTGAAACTCCCCCAAGGGATGGAGACTGCAAAACCTCTCTGGGCCCCTGTTCCACTGCTTGACTGTCCCCATGGGGCAAAAGTGTTTCCCTACATCCCATCGGACTGTATATGTATTCCCCAACTCAGAACTGTCTTCACCGTATCCTGCCACTCTTGAGATTCATCTCTTTTCACCTCCCTTCATGCGAATCCCTTTTCTTCCTCCACAGGCAGCTCCTCACTGCACACGTTCCTCTTTCAGTCCAAAGCCATCTGGGAGGCAGTTTGCATGAAAGTTGCTGTAAAAATAGTTGCGCGGTGGTTTTGATTTATTGAATCCAACTGGAAAAACCTGTCTGTGATACCTGCCCTTGCTGAGCACTTTGACAGGGTTATTAGCAGCACTCCCCACGCTACTGATAACGTATGGGTCATTCTGTCATGCAAGTGCAGGCAGCTGTTTTCAAATTCATGGGTCCATTTTACTGAGGGGAAAAGAAAGGGGTCAGGTTTTGTGATGCTTCTTCCAAAAGCAGGATCAAATGGCTCATCTTTGATATGTTGCCGGGCCCAGCCATTTATTGTTTGCCCCCAAGGGGATAGCTGTTCGCTTTGGCTGTTGGATTTTAAGCTGGTCCAGATGCTAAAGGGCTGGGAGTTAAGATCAGAGAAACCAATGGGCTTTGCTTTTCCTGTCTGTTCCTGTCACTTGTACAAAGAAGAGGAAGGCCAAGCAGATAATTCAAGTCAAGATGCAACATTAAGGCTTCTGCCTGAGCTGCAGGTCTTTAACTGCAAGAGGTCTGTGCTGTAGATTACCTCGCAGGATGCATTGCACACACATTTTTCAGATCCCTTCAGCCTCCGGAGAGTTTAGCTGCTAACGGATGTAAAGCCCGTGAGGAGCAGGGGTGCCTGTGGGATGTGCCGACTCTCTTCAGATAGGCAGCAATGGGAGTGTGTTTGGGAGTCCCTGTCTGTGTGGTCTGAGGTCTCTGGAGACTCAGAGCTGAACTGGGCCAAGTGAACGCGCGGGACAAGCCCCRGGGGAACGTGAGGGTGCACTCAGGGAGGGTGAATTGAACACAATCTCTGCACAAATGATCAGGCTTTGCTTTGAGCTCTGCATCAGGTGAGGCTGGCTGATGCCTTTGCAGCAGCCACCTGGGAAATCCCATCATCCATGATTAAACAGAGCAAAGAAAACACAGGGCAGCTACAGCCTCATGGGAAGGGAACCTTCATTTGGGTGGTGGCTTTGTATTTTTTGAAGCAAGCTTGGTGCCTAAGCCACCATTTGTAGAAGGTTCACGTGGTTCTGGGCATGACAATTTTACACAGAGGGCAAGTCACTTAGGCTTTTGAACTTCTCGGTTCATCTTCTTCTGACGTGGCAATCTTTATTGCATATTTTGCTCTGTTTTTTCTCCTGCTGCTTATACCAGATCCTCCACAAGTATCTGTTCCACCATGAATGGAAATGATTATAACTCGCCTTTTCTGATGGTCCATCCCTCACCTCATCACCCGTAACTGGTGTCCAGGAYTTGCAGACTGGCTCCGCAAGTGTCAGTTGTGGATGCAATCATTTTAGTGGCACATTTCAGCTGGGTGTGCAGCAGGGACGGGAAGCCAGCTTGCAGCAAACCTGCCCCTTTTTTCAGCCAAAGAAATTCAGACTTGCCCTGGGGAGGAAAACCAAGAGGAAACTTATAGCTTCTCAGCTACCACTCTCTGCAACTTTGGATAAACAAATCTTAATAACAGGCTACATATTTCTTCTGAGATTAAAACTTCCATGTATGCTAAGAAAAATGCATCACTCCATGACAGCCTTCACAGCAATATCTCTCAGATATTTTACAGCTGACTCTGTTACCTGCTATCTGGAAATAGGTAGCAGATGTCTCCGGTAGTAGCACACATTTTTTCCTTTGTTGCTGTCTCTGTTTTCCTTTGATAATTTAGTATGTACAGCAGAAGGCACCTTAAAAAGATGTCGCAAGGAATGAGGTGAAATAAAGCCATGCACACTGAATCTTCTGTGTTAAAGGCTGCAGGTTAGGATGATATGTTTGCCATCTACTAATGGAGAYGAGAGCAAACCAGCACGCTGAATTATTAGACAGGGTTTGGAATGAATCAAAGCCATTTGACCTGTTTGTGTTAAGCCCCAGACAAGGCTGAGTTTGCCTAAGTGTTTGCTCTGCATGGTGAAGAATTACACTCCTCCTTGCAAGGGTTAGTTGATTTATGCCTCAGATTTGACACTTGAGTTATAGCAATTTCACGGTAGGTCTTTTTTTGTTGTTTTTTTTTTCCCTTTCCTCCTAGCTCAATCTGTTTGTTTTGTTTCTTCCTCTTGGTAAGAGAACATAATCCTGTGAGGCTGCTTGAGACAAACTGCMCACCTTGGTCTGCCTGTCACAGCAACATCATCTTTCGGAGAGAGGGCACGGGCAGAGTCATCTCGGCTGAGAGCTCAGCATAGGAAAAACCACTCGGGGGTCATCGCAATCACAGCTATAAGTGCCTTCGAGGTAATGTGAAGGGACTGTTCTCCTCACAAGGAGCTAGAACGGTGCTCGGAGGAGGAGAGAAAAAGAACTCAAGCTGCATGTTGGAAATAAAAGCTTTGTTTTGAATCAGGACAACAACCAATCACTTAAAATAAGAGAGAAGAGCAGGTTCCCCTTTAGGAAGATGATGGGATCACCTTGGGGTCTCACTGCGGTTTGTAGAAACAAACCTTAAAGCCCTAAGCTGTGCTTCCCCAAGGGCTCCCAGAAGGTGGTTGGGTGCCCCGTTCCCAGAGAACTTCCTGCTTTTCCAAGTTTGATTTGAAAGCTCGTCTCCTTTTTGTGGTGATTTAGGCTGCTAATTACAGGGAAAAACTAAGGGTAATGTTGTGAGACCCAGATAAGGAACCTTCTCTAAGACCCAGTCTGTTTTGTGGGGCTCTCCCACTGTTTTGGGAAAGAGATCTGGAGTTGTGTTAAACCTGTGATTTGAGACTTCTCAATATGGGCAAGAAAGCATGAGAAGGGAAGAGTGGAGCAGGTCTGGTGGTGATTCTGGTCTGGAGGTGGGAAGCGGAGGTGAAAGGGCTCATGAGAGGCTACGCAGAAGATGCAGGTGAACCTTCATAGGGAATCTAAGAGCCGGGAGAAGAAACACGTAGGACCTTAGCAAACATCTGAAGCTGAGTCAGGAACTGGGGAAGCCATAAGGGTTGAATTTCCCCATCTCTGAAAGGTGACTTGAGTCTCTGCAGGGAAGTGCATGTTAAGTGATGGCTCGGGGACCCATCCATCAGTGTGGCGTGTGGAYGCATACACGCTGGGTAAATCAGGCCAGAGTTACTACCCTGCTGGGACTAATGCAAGGAAATTTATCTCCCTCTCCTAATATTGTTTCATTCTTCCTCCCTGCAGACCCAGCCAGGCCAATCCTTAATGTGTGTTAGAAAGCCTGTTTGTAATTAAGTACCTGACTCAAGGGGGCCCAGATCCCTGGCCAAGTTCTTTATATACTATCGCATTACCAATAAGTATTAATTATAATCAAAAGGGCTAGAGACAACAAACAAACCCAAAACAGACAAAAAAGGCAACAATACCCCAAACAAACAAACAAAACCCCCCAAAGAAACACAGTGAACTCTCCAAAAAGTTCCTAATTCTGCAGGACAAATGTTGTCCTGTGGTTAGAATAGGCAGCTGGGATTAGGAATCATGGGACCTATTTCTTTCTGTTTTTCTCAGGTTTTGAAAAATGATGCAAGCTTACTACATCTCAGTGTAAAACGGGGGTATTTATATGGTAGCTGAGTTATTGTGAGTCGGGACCAGGTAACAGTGCAGCTTTTGACCTGGGATATTTGTGCTGAAGCTGCTAACTACAAGCTGGGATCAAAATTACTCATCAGTATATCAGAAACAATGTGATTTTTAGCAGCACCTGCTGTGTGTGCGATCTGCTGAGCTCTTATTTTGGTACTTACACAGGAACTGAATTCAAGTGCAGTAGCTGACTAATCGGCTTTGAAAATCTGCCTGTATCCTCTACACAGAGATCAGTGATCCTGCTTTGCGCTGGGATTAGGGATGTGTGCTGCTAAAGAGAGGGGGACGAACTCTGTAATGTGCCGCAGAGACATGGGAGCAGCCCTGGGATGCAAAAAAATAAAAACCGCTGATAGAAGAGCAGGCTGGGAAACCTAAAGCCCTTCCGCTAGGAGAAGAGTGGGCTTTTGGTACAGTTTGGCTTCCAAACAACAACAGAAAATCAGGAATAGCAGAAATTGCAATAAAAGATAGAAAGAGAAAAAAATGTTTATTGTTAATTTCAGGTAAAAAATGAGGACTCAAATGTTTGCAGTCCCAGGTGCCTCTGTTCTGTTTTACCTACTCTTAATGAAAAAGCAGAAATTTTCCACAGCCTTCCTGGAGGATCACTGGACAGGAAGAGAAATGGACCCTGTTTCTCTTTTGTCCCCTGCCCACGTATCAGACAGAGGTGTCCCCAGCAGGTTGCAGGAGATGAGTTTCATCCCACCTGGTTTTCACCAGGTCATATGAATTATTCCTCTAATCAATGGATTGATTAGAGGATCAGTGTATCCTGCACTGATTAGTGTATCTCCAAGGAGGACAAAGTGAATCAAGGTGACGGTTTTAGACTGTTTCCCTGACTTTTAGTCGTCCTAAGTTCAATAAGATGAATTCCATCGAAGCACCAAGGTTTCTTCTCCTCCAAGAGAGAAGAAATGGAGCAGGGAGTAGCCAGGGAGCCATCATTTCAGTGTTTCCAACTCAAACAAAAATAATGCTAAAACATCATTTAGCACTTTTTTTTTCCTACTTGCAAAAATCCAATTTTTCCCATGGTTAAAAGAGAAAAGAAGAAATCCAATGGGAAATTCCGAATCAGTTTTGCAGACCTGATGAGCCCAGTCAGCAGTGATGACTGGAAGTACCTGAAGCTGACAACACTGCTGGGAGTCATGAATACCATGCAGTGCCCAGGAGCCTTCCAAATCGCTGGGACTTGATTGTCCAGCCTATTAAAACACTCAGTGTTCCCTGAAATGGTTTTGGCCTGGCCCAGTTAACCATCTCCTGGACACTGGTCAGGCACAAGCCAGGGACCTTTCCCAGCAGGCAGTTTGCATGCGACTGCTCTGTTTTGAAGGAGACGATTGTTTAGCAGCATGGATGCAGGCTATTTTGGGCCATTTGGACCAGCACCTTGAGTTTACTTAATTAACTAATCTAGACACAGCATGAGAGAACACCCGTTCCCTTCCAGACACCTGCAATTTCTCAGACACAGCCTGCCGACGCTGTTGGGCAAACCTGTTTCAGCTTAATCTCTTTCAACCCTGCAGATTCATCTTTTTCTCTGCTACTTCCAGCTCAAAAGGCTGGCAATGACATGCGATAATATAAAATAAATGATAGCGCTGCCTAATTTGATTGGGAGTGGATAAATCCTCCTGTTTCTAACAGACGCAGGTGAACGCACACCCGCACATGCGCGGAGCCGGCAAGGAGCCTGGGATGTGCATATGCAGAACAGGTTCTCAAAAGTTTCTTGTAGAGCTTGTGCAGCAGCTGAATCAACTCTGAAGTGTCCTCTCCAACAGGCAGAGCCTTTCTTGGCTTGCCATTGCAGTTAGCTTGACCTCGTGAAAGATAAGACACATGAGAGAAGTCTGAGGAAGCTTGATTTATCCAGAGTTGAAAAGGGAAAAAAGACACGGGAGAGAACATGATCACACTCTATAAATACCTTCAAGGTAACAGTGCAAGGGAAGGAAGAGGATTAGTCACACTTCTGTAAGACAGGGAGGGGAGGAGAGAGAGCAACAGCATGAAACAGAGAAAGAAAAAGTTTTAAGCTAGGATTTAGGAGGAAAATGTTTAGGTTATTTATTTTTTCTCTTTTTTACTGGAAAAAGAAATCGAAGGGTCTCAGTTTAGGCCAAGCGTGAGGCTTGATGCAATTCTTTTTCAGGAGAGTTGTGGGTCTTGGGCTTGAGGATTAAAGGGTGCATGTGTGTCTAGGGTTTGCAAGTCCATGCAGCTGTGAAGGGACTGTGTGGCCTCTGTGACAGTGTCACTAGCTGCTGCCTGATACACTTTGGGATGAGGGTTGGCCAAAGCTCCTTCACCCCCTTTTTTCTGTRCACCCCACATACCCATTCCTGGATGAAGTACGGGGACGCACACTGATGTTGAAGGCATTGTGGAAACACGGTGCTGCTCACCCAAGGGTCTTGGATGGTCCTTTGGTGATAGGGCTGGTAGGTGGCTGAGTGGTGGCTGAGTCTGGGTCAGCCAAGAGGCTTGGCTGGCCATGGGCTCTGCCTCTCGTTAACGGGTGATGAGGCGGTTTCCACTCCTCTCTAGTAAAATAACCTTGTTCTTGTTGCCTCAGACTTAGCCTCACCCTCTCCACCTCTCCCAGGGCCTCCCTGCCCCCAGGACACAAGGTCTCCTTCCCTGAGACATGGCTCTTTCCTCCCTAGAGGTGGGGAAGGCAGGAGCTTGGATCCAACCGTCTCCAAGGGACTGGCTCCAAGCTCAGCCTTGGGCATTTAATTCTGATTGTCACCTTCCATTATGCTGTGACTCAAAGTAAGTATTTACCAGAAAATGTGAGTAGTCACTGCCAAGATTCGTCCCTATCTCCCCAAGCAAGTACAAAGAACTCCTTCTCATAACAAACCAAYGAGCCAAATACAGATCTCTCTGGGAAAACCCCCCAAGGCTACTAAGAACTATCAAGTTAATCTGACTAAGGTAAACAGGCTGATTATGCTGTTCTTCAGCCTGTGGTTTCCTGAGTAAATGAACTTAGTTTATGTGCATCTGTGCGTCCACCCCAAGTAACCCCCAGCCGAGTTTGATAGAGCTCTGACTAGAAGTCTCTGAAGCTATTCAGATCCCACAGGGTGATGTGAATTTGGCTGATCTGCGGAAAAGAGAGTGAGCTCCTAGTATTTCCACTGGGGAAAAAGTTAAGTTCACATCAGAAAATGTGCATGTGAAAGGAGATAGAGAAATCCAGCCTTCTTTCATACTGCTACTTGTTCTATTCCTGGTTTAGCAGTAAAGCACCTGCTGCAGCTCTGTGCAGAGCCAGGGAAGAGGGTTCCAGGATTCAAGTGAGTGTTGGGTGAAGACCAGTGAGAGCTCAGGGTCTCTTACCGTAGAGATTGTCCGTGCAGTCTGTCCAGGGAGGACAGGCGTACTGAAAGATTTATGTGGATTCAGGACTGTTCTTGGGGTAAAAGCAGCTGAGCAATTCTGAAGAAGAAGGATGATCTTGTGGACATTAGCTGTTGCAAAGTAGCATAGCTGTGGAAGCTAATATGGCATGCAGTCTCTCAGGCAATGCCCAGGACCTGGCTCCCATGCCATCTGAAACTTCCGATGAGGGCTACATTTTCCAGAGAGATGGACATTGGTGTGCAAAGGTTGCAGGAACTCCCTGACAATGAGTTAGCTTTCAGTAGTGTCACTTTGGACGTGCCAAGGAAGCAGGAGAATTGCTCAAGGGGTGTCAGTTAGCTGGTGGTGATGAAAGGAGCTGGGGAAAGCACAGGCCGGTCTTCAGAGGGGACTGTCCTACTGTGCAACCCAAGCCTTCAAGAAGGCCATGCGCTGGACAAAGCTCAGAGAGCAGGGAACGCCCTGGCGCTCCCTGTTGTAATAAGACTTTTTGGCAGCTTCACTGCCCCGTTCAGCGCGTGCTGTGGCTCTGCTTGCATTGCCTCCCACATGCTGCTCAGCTCAGATGTGACACGGCTTTCCTGGTCTCCGTCATCTGACGTGTGGGGTGGAAAAGGTTAATGGCATGGTGTGCAGTGGTCGATAGCTATTGACTGCAATAGATATTATGACAGCTTGCRGTGAGGAGGGGGACAGGGAATTAAGTGAATCGGCTAGTGTTTTCCCCTCGTCCGCACGTATGATTCATGTGCACCCGTTGAACCTCACTGCATGTTCCTGTTGTCCCATGTCTGGCTGTCCCACAAATCCAGGGCCTAATCAAGAGGCACAGAGCCTTGGATCTGCCCTCTTATGTTTTATGCAGAAATGACAAGGTAAAAGATCCAAAGGAAAAAAAGGTGAAAGAGAGGGAGAAGGAGGAAAAAAAATGTTCCTTCATGGTGCTTTTGTTTTCTAACAATGTTGACATTATGTGGAGTAACCGAGTATAAAATCTGCCTATCGTTTGGGAGCTGGTGTGCAGAAAAGATGCTATTATCTGAGCCTTTTATGCCTCTTTACCCTGTCTGGATCAGAGGAGATAAATGCGTAGATAGGCGCTGAAGCTCCTATCTTTATTTAAGCTGTCAGGTACCGCTATGTTATTTTATGCTGATTGTTATAGAAAGCCTCCACAAAGAGATATATGTTTCTATATTCCCCCACAGTTCCTATTTTAATCCATAATTTAATAATAAAAGAGATGTATTTCCCTATATTATTTTTATTTGCAGTGTCAGTGCTTCTCTTTCACTCTTATTTTTCAAGTAAACATTCACAGACACAGAGCACTTAAAATATGCACATAATCAATCTTTTCTGTTCTCTTTTGGGCTCCCTTTTGACTATCATTGAAGCCATACTTTAATTTACACATTAATGCACAAACATCTTCAATATAAAACAGGCTCTTTCTGAGGATGGCCGCCTCACAGCGAGCACATACATGTGAATGCATAACCATAGTCACATGCAAAGACGTTCTCACACCGCTCCCAGCTCCACCTGGGTACACGTGTACAGATACACATGTGTAGCCAGGAAATGACTCAATGATTACCTCCGTAGAAGCAAAATTGTAAACAGAGACAGGAAACATCCTTGAGCTCTGTCCTACTGTTGTCCAGTCTGGTTACTTATCAGCTTGTTCCCTGGTGTGGTTTTGGCTCCCGTTCACCAAAAAGTGTCTCGGCACAGTTAGGAGGCAACGAGGAACCAGGACTCTCCCCAGCAGGACACTTGGGCAAGGGTGTCCTGTGCTGGTGGGAGGAAAGGTCAAACATGTGGGAACACACAAGCCAGAATGTGCCTTTTGACCTCAGGGCCAGAAATGTGGTCCTGGCCTGTTTTATTGAGTAGTACAGCCAAAACCCAAGATGCTGTCGGAAGCAAGGGACTGACCTTGTTTTCCAAAGAATCACCAAGGATGATCCAGTTTTCAGCTGTTCCTAAGCACAGTGTGGGTGCTTCAAGGCTAAATTACAGCTGGGCCAGCGGCCAACAAATGTGAATAGAAAATGTATGGATCACAGAGCTTCACATGGGCAAGTGTATGTTTGATCTCCTGCTTCTTCGCAAGCATTAAAAAAGACAGGGACTTTCTCTTCCTTTCTGCTGGCTGAACTCCTATTGGTTTTACCTACACATATCCCCCACGCAGCCAAGTACCCACAAAACAAGGTTCTCATGTCTAGACAACCTGAGGACCCAGAGTCCGTTTGCTCAGGCTGACACCCATAGCACCAGGCGCCTTTGGCCCTAACCCCTCTGTCATACCCAGTGCTTGAGAAAGGGGCTGCAAGAAAAACAAGTGATTGAGGGATCAAAGGATAGGGAAAATATTGGTACCCAACACTGAAACATTGGAGTCCGGATAGACAATGGAGATGACATTCTGGGTAACTGACTGAAAATGCTCCATTTCTAATTATCATAAAGCATTCATAAGTGAATGATAGATAGGAGTATTATCAGATGCTGGGACCAGCTTACCCATCAGGGCTTCAGCCTGGACAATATCTTCCAAAATATTGAGATGCCTGCATCATATTAAGGTACTGACCTTCCCAGAGGTTTCCAGGAAAGGCAGGTACCCTAAGAGGAGGTAGGTTCCTAAACATCCGCGGTCTGGAGCCAGCATATCTAGTGCATATCTAGCTACCTGCATCTTGGGTGAATTTGCTTCATCTGAACCCATACTCGTAATTTCTCTGCAACTTGATCCCTCTGTGGCTGTTCATGACCTTGTCTCCCTGAGACATCATCTTGGCAAAGTTAAGTGGCTCCAGGCAGCACTGTGGGAACCACTGGACAGAGGCAGGATGTGGCCACCAGATATCCAAGATGGTTGAAGCAAGAAAAGGACTTGTGAGCTGTCTTTCTCTCTGGTTTGAACAAAGGGGCTTGAAAACACTTCATCTCACTTGTTTTTCTGCAGAAACACATCCTTCAACCTTCTGAAGCTGTTTAGAATTATTTGTCTTTTGGCAGAAAGTATCTGCTTTCTACCATAATTGTTTTTATTTTTACGTTTAAAAAAAAATAATAACCCTTACCAAGCTCACAATTTTCAACTGGCAGATAGCACCACAGCATTTGGGAATTGCAGTCTGGGTGGCTCGAGGCACTTGCTGTGCAGGGCTGTGTGATGAGACTGCATCTCCCAAGGTGCGTGATGGCTGGAGAGTGCGCTGAAGGAGTGAGTCCTACGAAGCAGCCCAGCCTTCAGACGAGAAGGGTAACTGAAGCCGTTTGAACAATTACTAAGCAGCAGCTTGGCAGCATTTCAGACTTAAAATAGCAAGACAATTAGTGGAAGTAGTTTCAGTCTTGATTATTTTCCTCTTATGGCAGAAAAAGAATCTGTGGAAAGCTGAGATGATTTGTTTTCATTTGTGTTGAAATCATATTTGAAGCAGAAAGGTAAAATGAGGGAATCCTAACATTGGCCACACGCCTCTCCTGCACATCTGAACCCTGTGCCAGCCAGCACCCATTCCTGCCAAGCATCTTCTCAAGTCCCAGCAGAAACCATAGTTGGAGGTACAAGGGCTGTTAGCATCATTTTTCCTCTACGTGGTCTAAAAACAGCCTCTAGTTTCCAAGCTGTAGGAGTTATATATTTTAGAAAAAACAGGAAAACCAAAAAATCTATATGAGGGATTTTTTCTGCTCCCGTGTAAAAACTCATGAGAGAGCCTGGAAGAAAAATTACATGGAAAAGCAACTAGGAGTCACTAAGTCTAATGCAGACGTGTTTCTAACCTAGTGCAATTCTTCATGCTTGGGTCAACATTATTGTGTTTAAACTCAACCCATGCTGCTGTTTTCAGATCAACATGGCTCAAGAATGCTTTTCATCCTCCAGCCCTTCTCTTGGTGATGGTGGGAGGGTTGTTCATGGAGACGTACACGAGTCCAGCTTTCCAGAGGGACTGAGAGCACACAGACTGCCTGCTGATTTCTTCACACTGTTCAAAGTAAGGAGCAAAGTTTCTCTTCATCACAGAAAAGTAAAACTGGGAAGCAACCAAAACTGGGAAGGACTGTTTTGTCCTGTCCCCTGCCAGTTCATAATTGGCATTTAGATTGGAAAAAGATTCACAAAACATCTTTTCCACCATGTCTCCCAAGTCCCACGAAAACACTGTAGTACAAAGTGTAAACCCATGCTCCCTGCAAATGACCCCCATACACACAGTGACTATTCTTGCACACACGGCACATCCCTTGGGATATGAGCACAACCACACACACCTCGACCATGCACGCCAGCACTCCATGCCCAGCCCTCTGCCCCTACAAGGATGCAGCCACGGCACAAAGTGAAGGACAGATTGAAGGAGAGACTGAAACATGTTCTTCCCAGTGACCTCTGCAYCTCCTGCCCATGTTGCTGCCGGTTCCTGATGGGAGCACAGCTCCACAGCAGCTACACCGTGTTTTGGAAGAGTCTAGTTGAGATACCTCCTGGGAAACTGGGAGGTAGCCCTTTCTGGCCCTGGTCGTGGTCCATCCAGCCCACCGATGTCTCTGCCTCCCCAGGGAGCTCCTGAGTTGGTGCATACAGGAGTTGTTATTGGGACTGACAACACGGACGGTGGGTGTGTAAGGACTCAAGAGTACACTCAGACACGCCAACGGCCTGATCCTCCGCCCAATGACAAGTATGAAGTATGCTTATTTATATTTTCTTCCCACACAGAGAGGAAAAATATGTGTGATTTGGCTTCATGTGGGAACTGAATCAAAAGCTTATGGGAAGGAATGAGGCAGGACCCAAACCTCTCCCACTGCAAACCTCTGTCCTTCTCYGCCCACTATCCACCTCCCCTGGCAGTTCATGACAGCCAATTTCTACCTGTGGCTACATCACAAGCCTGAAAGGCTGCCTGTCTCCCCAAAGCCTGCTGCAGTGAATCTCAGAGATCTGGTCTAATCAGCCGGTTTGCAGAGAAAATGAGATTTTTTTTTTTTTTTCTTCCTGGCTGAGTTCCATCAGCAGCAGCTCCAACTCTCCAAGGCACATCTCAATTAATTAATAGAGTCAAACTTTATTAGAGACAATTGTTGGCCAGAAATAACCCAGTCCTGAGCTCTCTTCTTTGCTTTTCTCCTTGTTGTTTCTCACTGCTGCTTTCTTCCCTCCTGCCTTTCTTGCCAGTGAAGTATGTCCTAGCAAAGCCTGATGGTGTGGAAACTTCTTTAGTGAACAGTGGAAGTTCAACCCTCCTCCCAGTCCAGATGCTGTGTTGAAAGTCCTGGTGGAATATATATATTCTCAAGCAGATYTTAGCATAGCCTGCCCAGAAGAAGCTTATGAAGGGTTGTGGTATGTTACAGCTTCTCTGTGCAGGCGGGCAGAGCACAGAAAATGACTGCAATTAGAGTCCCAGAGGCTCTTGTCACTGAAAAAAAAAATGTCATTGGTGGAGTAGCAGTGAGCAAGTCTTTGAAAGTGACCCAGAAAGCCACCAGGTTCTGGTAGCATCAAAGGGTCTCCAGGCAGATTGAGATTTGATCTGAGAGACTCCGAAGCTCCTAGACTTGGGCACCTGCAAAGAAATTGCTCCATCTGGTGCCTATAAACATGTCAGGGATGTGGCTCCCCACACCTCTAGCCTGCCTGGTCTCCACCAGCAGTGTCAGCGAGCTCCCAAAGAAGGGCCATGTGAGCCATGCCCAGAGGAACAGCCAGCGGTTMTAGGAAGCAGGACGTGGGTTTCGTTCCCTCCTCAGCCTGGATCAAGGAGGTTAAACCCTGCATCTCCAAGCAGCAGGAGATGGCCTGACACAGCCCAAGGGAAGGACCACATTGTCRTTCTGGCTGAACGACAGCCAGTCATGGATGGATGAATTCAAGGATTGGGACTGGGACTGATGAAGCCAAAGAGGAAGGGATTGTCTCAGCTGCCAACCAGTTCAGGGGTCCAGCTGAGAGGGAAAAATGATCAGGTAGTAAAAACCATCCTGACGTGGAGAACTTTCCCATGGCTTTTCCACTGTGATTTTATAGAAAGAGGAAGAGAGAGAGAAAGAAAAGGGGAATGAAAGAAAGAAAGGGAGAGAGAAAGAGAGGGAGTGAGAAAGAGAGAGGGAAGAGAGAGACAGAGAGAAAGGAAGGAAGGAAGAGAAAGAAAGAAAGAAAAAGAAAAGAAAGGAAAAAAAAGAAAAAGAAAAAGAAAAAAAGAAAAAAGGAAAAAGACAGAAAGAGAAAGAGAGAAAAAGAAAGCCCAGAGCACTCAAAAGCAAAGCACACATCAGACAGCAGGGTGCTGCTGCGTCCAAAAACGGTCTGGTGTCTACTGAAACCACGGTGGCATGGCAGGAGCAGAGGCTGCTTCTCTTCTGTGAGCAGATAAGAGGCRTTCTCCTGGGCTGTCAGACCAGCACTTTTCAGCAGCCTCARATTATTATTATTATTTTCTTTAAACAGGATCACAAATATGTCAGCCTTTCTAGGTGGCTTCATTAACTACCCAGCATACCACTCCGAGTCCTGCAATTCTTATCAAGTACCAACATCCCTGTCTCATGTTCATTACAAACCTGGAATTCTTCTAACTGTCTCATGATGGAAAACAACTTCAGGGGAGGATTAAAYAAAGTCCAAAAGACAAAAGACAGCAGCAATTACTTTTCTCCCATAGAGTCACTAACTAACAGGGCAGATACCTGCCAGAGTCACTGCAGCTTACATCCAGAGTAACTCAGTGCTGYGTCACGGTGATACAGGCAAGAATTTGGTCCCATCCTGGGTTTTAGTGGATTTGAATGGAAAAGACCAATGTGACAATGTCTCATCCCCTCTGTGGGAAGAGGAAATCTTTATCTTCCCCATCTTGCTTCTTCTTGATACCTCAAGAAGGAAACAAAAAAGACGCTCCTGTGTCATTGTTAAACCTGCTCAAACTTTAAAAAAAAAAAGTTTCTGCTAACAACAACAAAAAATTATTTTGTTCCAAGTAGTTCCATAATCCTTTTGTCCAAAAGCTTTTTGCTTTTTTCATTTGTTTTCAAAATGTGTCCAGCTGTTTCTTTTAGCCTCAGGAGGTGGCATGCCATTTCCCAGGAATTTTATCCGCTTTTTTCTGAAAAACCTCATTAAATAGGTAGCAGGCATCACTACACCACATACCTCAGGCTGAGCCCAGACCCACCTTTTGCACTTGAAGGCTGGGCTGTGCTTCTGTCCTCCCGTGTCTTCTGAGATGCAGATAACCCTTCTCTTCCTTTTTACTGATCCCTTTCAAGATATTTCTCAGCTGATTTTGCTTCTCTCGTTGCATCTCCACTGTGGTATGAAAAGCTCCCTCTCCTCTCAGCCACATACCGTCAAGAARACCTCTTTGAAAGCCCTCAAAACATGAGAGAGTTGAACATATGTTTCTGAAACAACTGAAGCATGGAGAGGTGGTTTCTACAGCTCCTGTGAGGCTGAGGGGCTCAGTCGAGAGATTTTTCAAGATACTGCAAGAAAACACTGTTGAATAGGCAGTTTTGAGGAAGGGAAAGCTGCGACCAGCTGCCCCGGCCTTGCTGCACGTCAAGACAAGTCAAAAAACCTAGTAAGGACTTAAGAAGAAAACACAGCACAGACTGACTTAAATATGTTGAGAAAGGATCAAAGACTACCGTTTTGGGTGTGGATGGAGAAAGCAGGCTGTCTGATAAAGAGGGACAGGCAGTTTTAAGTATGYCTTAGCAGCAATGTGTCTGTCCAAAATGCCTGAGCCTATGTCTTCAGCTACAGAAATAAAGAGATGCAGGTTCCCAAGTCGTTGACACTTTTGCATTTAATGAAGAAAGAATACTGCGAAAATTACAGACTGAACTGGCAAAATAAAAGAACTCTAAGGCGCTCATTAAAACACCATGATCACTGTTTTGTTACTAATAGAGCCGTGAAAKCTGTAGAAAGCGCTAACCAAACTTTACATTTGATCGAGCAGCAATATTTTATAGCTCAAATAACTTCCACTGCCTTGACAGACTACCAGCTTTCGCAGAACTATGCCTACCTCCGTGAGGCTGCGAACCCTCCCAGTCCCTGCAGGACCAGGGGGCCGTTTCTAGCGACCCCTCTCAAATCAAAGAATCCCTTGAACAGGCAGCGTTAGGGTGTCTGAAAGCAAAGGTGCCTTTGGAAAGGGTCTGAGCAGGTGTTTACAGGTGAAGTTTTCTTAGTGCGCTAGTTGGGAACAGAGAAAAGTGCACGGGATCRCAGATTGCAAGCCTTTTAAAAGCAAGTCTGGGAGCTGTAAAACTGTCTGTATATGAAAAAAAAACACAAGTGGAAGTCAAAGAGAAAGAAAGGGCAGTCTCCTAAGGATTAAACCCTTTCAATTTGAACCATTACGAGATCCATTTTCTTGCAGCCGGCTCTGGGGAGAGCGACCCCCTGCCAAGGCTCCGCAGCTGGGCTCGGAGCAGAGAACTGCGACAAAATCCCTGCGGCGGACACAGGGCTTATGATGGATAAAGATGGGAAAGTGCAGGCTCTGCTCGCTCATCGGGAGGAGTTTGCCCAGGGATAGATGTTGTTTGCCTTCGACTTGTCTCTCAAGCCCTACTTGTGGATTTAAACAGGAGCGGAAGCCAGGGTAGCGAGGGCTTGGCCAAGCTGTTGTTGACGTGTTGGGGTTCGGAGGTGACGACAACGCTGCGGGGGGAGAGATTTACTGCTCGCTCTGATGCTATCGTGGTTTAGCTGGGAAATTTCCAGACTTTCCCCTCTCTGCATCCTCCTGGCTCAAACTGGCAGCTGCCTCCTGAACTACCCCAAACCGTCATGCCCGTCACGGGGAGGTAAAAACTCAGTCACRTCCCGTGCAGAAGCACTCAACACCCCGCTCCTGGAGCAACATGCACCTCCGAAGAAGGGGAAAAACATGCCTGTGGCGCGTTTTGCTCTTGCGGTCCTTTGTGCTGTCGTTGAGCCGGTTGCGTTCTGGTTGGGGCGAGCCTGGAGGATCTCTGAAGGGTTTCTCCAGACCTCCTGTGGTTCTGGTGCCAGGGGCTTTGGCACTCTTTCCCATCCCCCTGGTGCTGCCAATTKCTTCGTTAGGTAAGATGAGCTCACTTTCCAACCTGAGTTCACTTTTCAATCCAGTTTGTTGTTAACCCAAGTGTTGTTTAAAAACAACTGCAAAAGCTGCTTTGGAAAAACACTGCTCACACCATATTTATAAGACCCCTCTTATTCATCAGCCTAGAAAACCAAAGAATATTTCCTTTAAGCAACATCTTTCTTTTAAGCTTATTAATACTCAAAAGTGCCTCTGGTGTCACTGTCACAGTAAAGATGGCACTACCGCAAATCAATTAAAACAGCCATGTGAATTATGGCATAAGAATTAACAAGGTCATTATATTTCCTTCATAAAAGGCAGATCCACAGCTCCTTCCCACCAAAGCCCTAAACAGCAGGGGAGACCCTGTACGCTCCTAACTCACCTACTACAAACATCCGTGAGTATTTGCAGGAACTGTACATTTTAATGTAGGATACAAGGCAGGTGGCCTCTGGTTTTGTGAGTTTTCTTTGCTTGTATTTAAACCTTAATATGCAAGCAAATTATTCTTTTGGGATTGGAATAATTTGCAATATTTTTCATATGGACCCAAAATACATTGTCTGAGAAATGCTGCCATGTACAATTCCTTGCAAACTACTGCTAAAGGAGGTTTTTATCTGCACTGTAAGCAAAGATACGAACTTTGGTTAGCAGCAGCAATCCATGCAAAAACCAAATGCTGTGTGTGCAAATTGAATTATAATAGTGGTTATATCTATTCCAGGGCTGTAGCAGGAGCATCCATTCACTCCAGGAGGTTTGGGGTCGGCAGTGAAACAAATAAGTTGAAAGCAGGGATTTTAAGCTCAGCAACTAAACTAAAATGAAAAACCGAGTCAAGCCAGTACACAGCAGTGAACGGGAAGAAATGGGCACAGGCTGCATGGGCACCACGGCTCTGGGGCAAAGTTTCGGAGACCCTCATCTTCCACCCGTTTCTTAGCGTCTAGGAGAGCATCACCCCTTCGGTTTAAAAAATGAACTCTTCAGACTCCTTGTTCTTTCCCTTTAATAGCAAGTAAATGCGGAGGAGAAGCCACTGTTTCCAGCGCTATACCCGCGAGGCCTGTCAGAGTGTATTTAATGCAGATTTTCTCAGCCATCCCGAGACTAGAAACTTAATGATTTTAGAAAGGGAAAAGAACATGCCTACGCTCAAGCAAAAGGGAAGCCCCTTTCTGATACTGCTATTCCTACTTTACCGAGGACCAAAGTAGTAATAATCAGCACTCACAGGGAATTTCTAACCTTGGACGAGGCAATGATGAAGAGGCGGGATGGGGAGAGGGTCTCTCACAGTTCCCAGTTTAGTGGTCTGGGTTTGATTTCTCTTGCAACCGTACAGGGATTTGATTGCTGGCAGCTTTCCTCTGGCTGTTTGAGCTGGGAATTTGGAGCCTTGTTCTCTGCTTTGCCTTCTCCTCCGTTTGTGTCTGGTTCTCCACATCCCGCCGTGGAGCTCCAAAACCAAAGTGCCCCCCGGACACTTGACTTTGCTGGGGGGAAGGTCCGTAGCCCTTTGCATGAGCGATGTGACTGAATCTCGTTATAGTTAGTGGGGAATTCCTGCAAAATCATTTTCTCTTCATTATTATTTTTAAGCCTCCACGTGTCCAGAGCTGCTTCGCAAATAAGGCAAGGTCTTATGGATAAAATATTTAGGATCTGTTGTGAGGCCAGGCATGTGAAACCACAGCAGTACAGATTGATATACTGGATTAATATACTGGCAGCAGCAGCATCTCTGAAGCTGTGTGCTCTTCTTTTATAGAGACCTCTTTATATTCCATGGATTTTACATTTTTGCAGTGTGTTCCCTCCTATGTACACTCCCCTTTTCACTCCTTTTCCCCTCGAAGGTTTGATCTKGAAGGGAGGGAGATACAGAAAACTGTACTCACAGCTTCTGTTGTTCAGTGGCCAAGGAAGCCAGGGCTTTTCCTACATGGCCACTCCACATATCGTTTAATTTTTTCCCTCTAATTTGATTCTTCCAAAACTTTGTAGGCAAGATCCAGTAACCAAACCCAAGCAGCTAAATCATCCAACTCCTTTTCCCGTCTTTTCCTCTTGTTTGCAGAGGACAAGTCTGACGGCATTAAAAAGTGCACATCTTTCTACAGCAGCGGTGCTTACACACAATGTTCTTACAAGAATGAATCCGCACCTGAAAAACCCTGTTTATTTAACCTTTGCCCATGGAGGTGGTTTTCAGCCTTATGAACCATGCCTTTGGGTGCAGGGTGTCACAGCATAGGCTGAGAAGGGACACACACTGCCTGATGCCCTGCTACAATAATAGGAACGTGAGGAACCCAGGGTGGGAGTTCCCTAATTTGAAGCTCAGTATAAGACTTTCAAAAGTAAGGTTGTGATGATGGGATTTCTCCTCATGCGTCCTTACTTGATGCTTATCCTCCTTATTATCCTTAGGATATCATTCTCTGTGTTCTTTAAGGTCCTCTGGTTTTTCTAGAGTGGTACAAGGTGGCATGATTCAGATCATATGGCAGATGACCCATGGAACTGCTCACTGCAGGATACTGTGGATACTGCAAGTTCACATGGATCTAAGGGGAAACTGGATATGTTCATCAAAGAGAAATCCACTGGGTCACTGTCTCACATAGGAACCACTTCTGGCTCAGGAAGTCCACAAGCTGAAGGTAGTTGAAGGCTGGAAGGATATTAGAGGGAAATATCATGCACTCGCCCCCCTTTTAATACTCTTTCCCTGTCATCTTCTTTTGGCCAGTGCTGCACACAGGCTACTGGGCTACACACACCTTTGGGTGGTTGCTCCTATGTAAATCTGAGTCAGTAGGGACTAAATGCCACTTTGTGGGGTCAGTGTCTGACTTAAGGACATCAGGGCAAGGGTCTAACTAGGACAATCCTTCCCTGTGTTCCCAGCTTAACATTGTCAGCAGCTTAAAAACTACTCAGAGCTTGTATCTAGACCCTCCCTTTTCATAGCCCCCACGGATGGTGCAGCTGCATCCCAACAGGACAGACGCCCACGATTCAGGACTCCCGCATTGCTGTCTGCTTTCTGTGCTGCTCCAATCCAAAGTCGAAGGATAGACAGAGTTAAGGATGAATAACACAAAGACACAAACACAATTCATTTATGGGGGAGCTTCAACCCCAAACCACCAAAGAGAAAGCATCAGCTTCCCTGGACTCACTCACACTTTCTCTGTGGCTGCCGCCCTGACTTTATAATAAAGAAGTTAATTGCGAGCTACAATGCACCCACTCTTCCCAGAGCTGGCCTCACAGATGCTGCGGGATGGGGGACTCTGGGCTGGATGAGGCTGGGTTTGAGCACAAGCCCAGCCTTGTGCTGCAACCCCACGGCGGCCTTCCAGCCCAGCAGGGAGGGAAGGCTGACGGACAACAGATGGAAAGACCAACCAGCAGGAGGAGAAAATGTTTGCAGAAGAGGGAGGGGGGAGAAAGGAAGGGAGAGGGAAAATGCAGACGGGTGGATGGAGGTTTGTCAGCACGTTAGGAGAAGACACTGTTTGCCAGGATTAGTCCTTGGGGGTGTTCATGCCCAGAGTGTGTTCAGATGCTAATCAGGCAGGTGAGGAAAGAAGGATGATATAAGCCTCCCTCCTAGGATAAGAAGGAATGTGATATCTTTGCTAAGTAATAGGGGAAAAACAGCTCTGCTACCTGAAGACCAATGCAACATTCACAGCATGGAGTCCTAAGTCAATAATAAGGGGCGGGAGGGATGGAGGTGGAGGTCTTAAAGAGCTCATTTATACGCCTAGGGTCAAAATACTTCTCGGTTGCCCTGATCAAAGTTAAGGGAGAGCTTTATCCCTCTGACTGGGGGAAGTTAATGATTCGCCTCTGAATCTACCAGCCCCACGCTGTCCCCCTCCCCACCTGGCCCAACTGCTCGGTGCCACCATGGGTGGAAGGCCTGGTCCTTGCTGGGCTGCCGTGGCTCTGTGCAAGGACRGGTATGCAGAGAGAGGCCTGGCTCACCCTGGAGCAGACTTGCTCTGCAGACAAGCTCAGGAGACTGTGACAGCGCCGGGGAGGACTTTTCCCAGCTTGCGGGTGCAGGGATGGATGCGACAGTACCTGAACGTTCAGGATTGGGGTGGAGGAAAAGCGGCTTCTATAAACTCCTTTGGAAACATTTGCTTAGGACTGGGATTTTTTTTTTTTTGGTCCCAGTGGGAGAAGATTATTGTTTTGTTTCCAAAAAAGCCCCATTGATGTGCCTCTGTCACCTTTGAAATCCAACAAGGAGCAAGCGCATCATGACRGCTTCCTCCTGATTTCTTCTACGATGTTTGAAACACCAGTTCCTACCCCCAAAAAACTAATCTTCAGGACCCAAATGCCATCTGCATTTGCCGACTCAAGGAGGAGGAACTGTAGAAACCTCGCAAGGTCTCAACTTTGCAAAACCGCTTCATGCAGGGGTGCTGTGTTTGTCACTAAGTTTTCCTTTAGAGGCTGAATATACATGGAAATAACTGGTCGCAGGATGAGACCCTGGGTCTCAAGCAGGCTCCAAGGCTGAGACCCAAACGGGAGGTAACAGAACAAGGAAGGAAAAGAGGGAAAGCATGAAAGGGAGTTGAATTGGAAAGTCCAACTGACCACGGACAGGRCTGATCCAGATAAATAACACTTAGCTCTGGGAGCCTGGAAGCGGGGCTTGTGTGCAGAGCCGCAGTGCAGGACCTTTGCACACTTTGAGAGGGTGGAAGGAAGGAGTGCTTTCTGTCCTGGGATTAATTTAACCAACAGAAATGCAAGTCCAAGCAAACCAGTTAATTTCCAATGTCCAGGGGGGAAAAAAAATGCAAAAAGTAAGAAAACCAAACAAACCAATCCACAAAAGGGAATTGCAGTGATATACAGACAAAAATATTCATTTCTACATCCAGCCCCCCCAAACCCTGAGCTAAATGCTTAGCTTTTCATCCCCATATTTATGAAATGTCTATACTGATTCAAGTCTGCCAAAGTTCTGGCTCAACAATTTTAAATGGCCAGCGTTCCTTTAAAAGATAACCAACACCTCCAAAAGCTTTTCTTCCTCCTAGCCACCTTCCCACCAGGATAAAAGATTCCCCTGCATAATAATTGGCCAAAATGGAAATTGCACACGTTTTTCCCTAAGGTATGCACAGCTGAGCATCTGTGGTCTCAGCTGGGAAGTTCGATTTTATTCAGCCATACAGCCCGGGTGCTCAATAAAAAATGCAAGAGCGACAACAACAACAACAAAAAAATCAAAAATCAAAGGGCAAAGGAAGGTAATATCGCTGCCAGCTAAACAGTTCCTTTTAATCCGGGCTTCATCCTCCTCCTTCTAAGGGGAAACAGTGTCGTTATTAAAGTCAGATGAGAGGGAGAGATGAAGTCCTAGGTGTGCGGAGCTGGAGTGGTTTGTGGAGATAAGATTTAATTTTCAGCGCCAGAAGCTGGAGCTTTGTTGTTGTTGCAGAAGGGTGTTTGCGCGTGTGTGTGGGGACTACAGCAAGGGGGAGAGACATTTAAACGGTGTTTGGTATCAGCGCCGGGGCAGCACAGCCGCTCCGGCTGGTCTGGCTGGCCTCGGCTGCTCCGTGGCTGGCTCCAAGGATTTCCCAGGGGCTGTGGGGGTGGTCTGTGCAATCAGCTGGAGGCAGACCCAGATGGAAAAGAGCAAGAATTACTTTCTTTTTTTTCTTTTTTTTCGGATGGCTATTTTGTTTGAAAGCATCCTTCCCTTAGAGGGGAGAGGTGGTGGCTCTTAACGGGAAGGTCCCTGCATCCTTTGTGGCATCCCAAGACCTCCCAAACAGCATGGAGCACCTCCGTGTGGGCAAGTGGACCTTGCACAGTCTCTCCACTGGTTTTAATGGGAGCTGAGACAGCRTTAAGCAACATGTGGGCATCTTAGAGATGCTCTCTGTGACCCAGAGCCCTCAGCATCCTACTACCCCATGTTCTAGCCCCAAACCAGTCAAAGTTGTCCTTTCTCACTCATGACACCAGGGTTTCCCTCTCCTGGTCCTTGTGGTATGGTACCTTGCAGCTGGAATTACCTTGGGACACGGCTGTCTTACCCTCCTGCAACCCAGACATGCCTCCACTGATGTGAGCTGGCATGGGCAGGAAGTGTTTGCCATCACCGTGGAGAAGGCTGTTTCTGCAAGGCTTGTTGTCGCTGTTTCCACTCACTCCTCTTGTTCAGCTGTCCTATAAACAGTTTTTTAGGAGGTCATTATATGAGGGATGTCTGTCAGCCTTGGGGGGAAACCCCTTCCTCATGGAAAGACAAACCTTGCAAGCCACAGGGTCAAGGAGGAAAGTCAACTCCCTTCTCCCAGTGATGAAATGTTGGAGGGCATTTGGCTCATTAGCCAATTCTGGAGCGGGGTCTGAGACACACAGCAATGAGGATCTGGCTTTTCCAGGCTTAGCAGCACAGATTGAATCCTTGGACACCAAATAAGCAGCCTGATTCGGAGATATCCTGAAGTCCCCCCTCTCTTTCTTCATTTTGGAGGAACATGGACAACATTCAGCACTTCTGGAAGCCAAACCACTGTTATTCCTGGAGAGATTGTATAACAACTTCCAGTCTGCCAAATTTCCTGGAGTCCCAAGAGAGCCCACGTAGCTCCTGCGGGATTCCCATGCTTTCAGTGTCTCCTCAGAGGCCCTATTTTCTGGCCCATTACGGAAAATTCTCTATTATCATTGTACATAATTCTATGTCATTTCACAGAATCACAGACTGGTTGAGGTTGGAAGGGATCTCTGGAGAMTGTCTCGACTGCTCAAAGCCCAGGGCAGCCAGAGSAGGTTGCCCAGGACYTTGGCCAGTCGGTTTTGATTATCTGCAAGGACGGAGACTCCACAACSTCTCTGCCCAACCTGTTCCAGTGTTCAAAACCCCTCACAGTAAAAAAGTTTCTTTCTATGTTTAAATGGAATTTCCTATATTTCAGTTTGTGCCTGTTGCCTCTTATCCTGTCACTGGGCACCACTGAGAAGAGTCTGGCTCCACCTTCTTCACTCCCCCCCCCCATTAAGTATTTATACATATTGATAAGATCCCCCTGAGCTTTCTTTTTTCGAGGCTAAACTACTCCATCTCTCTCCGTCTCTCCTTGTATGACAGATTCTCCAACCTCTTTGCTATCTTTGTGGCTCTTTGCTGGGCTCGGACATCCATGTCCCTCTTGTACTGGAGAGCCCAGCRCTGGACCCAGCACCCTAGATGTGGCCTCACCAGTGCTGAGAGGAGGATCCCCTCCCTCAACCTGCTGGCAACGCGCTTCCTAATGCAGCCCAGGAGACTATTGGCCTTCTTTGCAGCAGGGACATATCGCTGACTCATGGTCAACTTGTCCACTAGGGTCCTGGTGGACAACAAGTAGACCATGAGCCAGCAATATGTCCCTGCAGCAAAGGCGGTCAATATATGGGCCAGTAACCACTGGTTGCTGGACTCCAACTAGACTTTGTGCCACTGTTCACAGCCTTTGGAGCTCTGTCGTTCAGCCAGTTTTCAGTCCACCTCACTGTCTGTTTATCTAGTCCGCATTTCATCAGCTTGTCTATGAGGGTGTTATGGGAGACAGTGTTGAAAGCCTTGCTAAAATCAAGATAAACAACATCCACAGCTCTCCTCTCATCCACCAAGCCAGTCAYCTCATCATAGAAGGCTATCATCAGATTAATCAGAAATGATTTTGCCTTCATAAATCCGTGCTGACTATTCCAAATCACTTCCTTGAGTTTAAGCATGAGGTCATGCTGATTTCCCAGAAAAGGAGTGAGAGATTTTCCCCACAATTCTGTCCTGTAGACACTTCCTTATTGGTGTATACAAGCTCAGGGTGAACCACCTTCAGCCCTGTTTTGTTGCTTTTGAGGTGTTGCTTGTCCACATCACCCTGCACCCTTTGCTTATTAACCCAGTCCACCACTTCCTTCCCTTGACTGCAGGTTGTCATCTCCCTCCCTCATCATTCSTGGTTTAAAGCTCCCCTCAGCAGGTTCCTCATCCTGTTGACAAAGATGCTTTTGCTCCACTTGGTCGAGTGGRTCCTGTTAGACCTTCCTAGCAGTCCTCYGTTCTCATAGAAGGTCCCATGGTGGTAAAAACCAAATCCCTATTGTCGACASCAGCTGCCCAACCARTTGTTGACCTGCAGGATCCATTCACTCATCCTCAAGCCCTTAYYCCTCACCAGCAGGATCAAGGAGAAAAMCACCTGGGCCTTCATRCCCTTGACCCTCTCGCCATGTAGTCATGCCTGATATGCTCCAGGTCACCTATGGCAGCGTCATTGGTGTTCACATGGAAAAGCAGTCAGAACAGGGTCCTTGGCACCATCCCTCCATGCCTGGATCACACTTTGAAAGCACAGTAGCAGCCAAAAAGCAGGGGCAGACTGGATCCAAGCCCAGGGCTCAGCTGAATTTCTTGTCAGGAATGTRTGAAACCTTGAAGCAACACAGGACTGGGCTCAGGGAAGTTTGGGCTGTCCCCTCTCTGCCACTGACTTGCAGTGTATGCCCTTGGGGAAGTCACTGCATCCAGGATGCAGTCTAGAAAACATGGTGCTGTGTGGCCCTATCCAGGACCTCTTCAGACAGTTATTCGGGGTACACATTGGCGTTGAGAGAGAAGGACCCAAGTGTTAGGCAGGAGGGGATGCAAGACTTGTTTGCCAGATGTTGGCACGGTATCTTCCATCCTCACCACTGCTCATCTTTCCCCAGTTTTGGTTCTGGCTGTCATTGCGAAAGGTGCTCAGTTTGTGTGGTGGGGACAGGACCTCGGGGAGAGGGGCAGGTCCTGGTTTCTGTTCCAGGCTCCACTACTGATTTGCACCATCACTTGCCTTTGACTGCATCACCTCCAAGCATCCACTCCCGGAGTGCAAGGGGACAGGAGAGAGGAAGGAGTGGCTGCCACCAGGGAGAGGGTTGTGGAGGTTAAGGAGTGCTTGGGATGGGATCTCCATGTGACAGGCACCATAGAAGCCCTGTGATCACCTGCTACTGACTGAGATCCATTTAATGAGTTGCCAAAAAAGGAACAAGAAGGCCAGCCAAATCTCTCTGGCAAGAATTAGAAATTAGACATCAGTTGTTTGGAAGTGTGACGTGTGACTCAAAACATCCATGTCCTAAGTTCAGTTTTCAAATTATCTTTTTTTTTTTGTTAGGATTAGGACTTTCTGCCTTGGTCTTGAAGCTCTTCAAGGCAAGGACCATCTCTCCTTGTGCTTTAGAGAGATGTGCTGACATGGTGGAGGACTTTGCATCTTTCTGCAGTTAAAAAAAAAGAGCAATATCACTAACAGCACACCCAGAGTAGCAATAAAGAGGCAAAGTAACTTGCCCAGGACTGTGCAGCGAATCCGTGTCAGAGGTGGGAACAACCCTGAGGATTCCTGACTATGTTTGATGCCTATCAACATGCCAACAGCCTTTTTAATGAGAAACTCAGCCTTAATCCGCCCTATCTGGATGGGCGTTTTTCTTTTTCTTTTTTTTTTTTTTCCCCTAGTTGACAACCCCTTTCTCAGAAAGTGTCTCTTGAGCTGTAGGGGAACAACAACAACAAAAAAAAACCCACTTTCACAAAGAGGTAGGGATTTGTACTCCCAAACAAAACATTGGTGTGAGACAGTGAGAAACCTCTGGATACCTGCGTATGCAACGTTCAGCCATCCTCCTGTATTCATAAAATTAGGGTCAATAACACCATTACTGATGCTAACTACGGCAGCCCCATTTCCCACAGTGTCAGCTGTAATAAAATAGCTCCCCAAATGTCAGATCAAGCATAAAGGATATTAGAAACCTAATGGAGCACATTCATAGTTCTAATTGTGAGTAAAATACCAGCAAATGACCAAGTACTTCAGCAGGGTTGTTTAATAATTAGGMCAGGATGCAAGAGACAGGCTTTTGCTGCCGAAAATGAGGCAGGGCTTATGATGAGGGGAATAAGAAGAGCCTTTAACCAAGGCAATTTGAGAGGAAATATTGCTGGGAGAGTGCTGTAAAAAATGTCATGGGATATGGTCTCAGTGTGCATAGTCGATAGGAGGGCTAGCTCACTGCGCTGATTACCAGGGAGGAGACTGCTGGAACCYGGATGCTGATGAAGAAGCTGAGCTTAAATAGCAACTTTATCATGTTTGTGTTCATTTGAGTTTTTACCTCAAAGACCCCATGTGTCCTGCTCTCCAAGCAATGTGCTACAAGAAGCAGAGCCACTTGAGCTATAGGGAAATCCCTATGGCTTTGAGCCATGAAAGACCATCTTTGTGATCCTGCTTTAACAGTCTCTGGAGATCCTCCCCATCTTTTCCTTACTGTGCTTCTCTGAGTGATATCATCCATCCAGGCAATTGCACTAAACTGTTGGGAAGATGTTCAGAGTTTCAGAGAAACAGGAAGTTTTCCTTGTTCCACGTGGAGACCAGTCACTTAAACCTCCTCCCACCATTGTGTAGGAGAGACTGCTGCCTTTGGTGACTTCATCCCAGACAACACCTATCAACACCCCCAGGATGGGAGGAGTGTGGTGGGAAAGAGGCGCAGTGGATCTGCTCAGCTTAAAAAGGGTGTTGTGAAGATAAACGAAGGAAGAACAATAACTCAGTCAAATACTACTGTGATAGAGGTTGGTGAATACCTGCAGCAGATAGACAGACAAATGGAAGATGTTTGAGAAGATCCCAGTGGATTTTACTTTATGTGGTTCCCTCCTCAACCCAGTGTAAGGCTGGCTGGATTTTGGGACAGGGATACAGGTGAAATGACCAGCTCTTGCCTCCATCGGTTGTGCTTATGAAAATTCCCAGGGCACTTTCAGCAAGATCAGTGGAGTGTGATTGCTGGCATCCTGGCTCTGTTCCAGCAGTAATAATTATACCCCGCCTCCCCAAATTCCTCCAGTAGTTCCAATTAGAAACAATTTTCTTCTTCACTTCATGACCCAAACAGTTGCCTCAATTAGTTGTACAATGTTGATTAAACAAGCCAGCTCATATGGATGTTTGGAAAGGGCTTGGGAGTCCATAGGGATTTAAGCACTGTTGGAATGTACTATATTAATAGAAATCAATAGAATTAATGGGTTAATTCTGTCCTAATACATAGTGCTGCAGGAGAAGTTAGCCTAATGAAAATGCACGTATTCCCTAAACTATTCCATTTGCATCAGATGATTCATCCACTACTGCTTCTTTCAAACAACTTTAATGAGATTAAAGGCACGTTTGCTAAGCGTACATGACCAAGAGGGGGAAGGGAACACAAATTTACTGTCAACAAGCCCTGCCTTGCCAGCTTCTCTAGGGAAGGTGCTCTCTCAGTACCTGGCCTTCTGCGGGTTAGATGGGGACTGGTGGGCAATTGGGGATCTGTTTGAAAGGGGGATATTGATGGACTGAGGTTTGTTTAGTCTGGTGAAGAGATCCAGGGGGATATGCTAACAGCCGTGAGCTGCAGAAGGGGTAATCCATCCCTTGCACTCCTTTYGTAAAGGACCAGAAGTCATGGGCTTAAACTGAGGCAAGGTCTGGAATTAGGAAACACTTTCCGAGCACTAGGAGAGAGATCATGCAGGAAGGCWGTCGGAGATGTCACTGAAGTGTGTTAACAGGTTAAACATACATCTGTCAGGGATGGGTGAGGCTGGATCCACTTCTCTAGCTSATTTCTCAAAGGCGAGCTAAGCCCTATTTTTGGACTCAGTGCTCAGGAAAAAACAGGTCCAAGGTTTCATAACTGCCTCGACTCCATTAATTTATAGTCCATTTTGCATAGTTATCAACAGCCTGCAAAGCCAGAAGGAATCCCCCACCTGTAGCTCAGTGACCACAAAATCCAGTTCGCCTGCTGAAGAACAGACCAAATTAAATATCCATCCAATATGCATCAGCGGTCCAAACTCCAGAGAGCATTGCAGCCCTCTAAGTAGAGACCACGACCGCAGACTGCAGCCCCCGAACACACCAAGCGCTGCAATACTGCGAAGACTCTGGACAAAGCGTCGTTAGCGTCTTGCTCAGAGGTGGGATGTCAGGCTGCACAACCGAGCGTATCGGCCTTGACCCTGTGTGGTCGGTAAATATGGCATGATGAAAGAGCCCTTTTGTGGGCTGCAGCCAAAGGCCACCTGGGCAGCTTGCGACTCAGCCACGGCGCTTCAAAAAACGAGACAAGCGCTCGCCGTGGAGATCTTCCAGACGCCAGCCGCGGGATGGCCTCAGCATTATAACAAAACCCACTGAGCAGGCAGTTATTCTAACCGAGCAGAGCAGGTTGCAAAACCTTTGGATTTTGTTTCCCCTCTGTGGGAAATATTGACAAAACCAGAGGCAAGGAAGACAGTCTTGGCAGCCTGCTGAATTTTTGGCAAAGGAGAAAATACTTTGGGCCGAAACGGAGATGATTTGGATCCTGAACTGCATGCTGGGAGACGAACTCCAGCTGTGAAACCGAGAGCAGAAGGGAGCCAGATTGCAGGACTTGCCGTGGCGGCGGTTCAGAATCTGTGTTTGCCTTGGTTCGGGGACACTTGGGCTTTTGATWTAAAGGCAAAAATATCTACCTGTCTGTATGTTTATCCATGTATCTCCATTTGTTCTGTGGAAAGCTGGAGCTTTCAGCGAGTAGAAAGAAATGTTTGGTCCCACGGCAGTGTGACAGATTGCATTTGGAGAGAGTATTTTTCAGCCGGTTTCACTTTTAAATGCCTCTCCCCCAAACTGGAAAAGAAACCAGTTTAAATCATCCAGACAAAAAAGCTGCGTTGAAAACATGCAGCGACAACCATGGCGTTTCCCACCTGCAGCCCGGGGACTCCCTTTGCTGAAATCCCTGGGCTGCCCTTGGGCACGTGCTTGTGCGATGAGGTTGAGCTGGCAGATGTGGAAGCCTTTCAAGTGAGGGACACTCGTCTGCCTGCAGGCAAGCCAACACATCCAGCCCCTCTCCGCAGGAATCAGCCCCTGGCTGTTTCCGTTGGAGTCCCACCATCTTCAGGTTTGCTTGAAGCACCAGCTGAGTGGGTGCTGTTCTCTCCTGAATGCCTTTGCTTTCATTTAAAAGATGCGTTTTTGGACCCTAAATTATCACAATCCATGCTTTTGAATGAACGCAGCAGTCAGAGCGGCTGTCAATATGCAGGCAGACAGATTAACCTGTTGTTAGTGGTGACAGATCTTCCTAAAAGAAATGCCCATTTGGGACATTTTTTCCCTTAGTATAGGCCTTGCCCAATGTAAAATATAGGGACGAGGTTTTCATTTGTGGTGGTGGGTGGGGGAGGTCTTTTGTTTTGGAAATTTGAGGAAAACCCCTTTACTCAYGTTTTTGGTCTAAATGAGGTTTAGTGACTCCACAGATACCGATTACAGATCTGATTACTAAAGAAATCAAGTGCGGGAAGCTGGACTAAGTCCCCAAAACTCACTGCTCTCTCTACAGCATAAGCAACAAGCTTTCTCCTGCTTACAGTGGGTCTCTTATCCTCTCCATGGGTAGCCATGAGAGAGTGCCTTTACCAGTCATGTACATACAGTGTCAATGCAGTATTTTCCTTAATTTACTAAAAGTGCCATTGATTTCCTGCCTGATCTATTCTTCTCCTGGACCTGAGCCCCATAGTTTTTTTTCACATAATGAGCTCCATATTCAGAAGCACTTATGTGAGGTGGGAACCTCATTTCCAGAAGTGTTTTACGATTTTAGGAGCTTGTGTCTCACAGACTGTGTATAGACTACAAGATCAGTAAAAATCTCTAGTCCCTTTGTCCATTGGTGTGCTTTGGCACTGGCCCAATGCTACGCAAGCATTCAGCACACACCAGTCTCTTCTTCAGCATATGCGTTGGTTTTTATATGAAGGAAACCTGGGTGCACAACCTGGAAGGACCTAGGGAGCATTCAGGTCAGGACTCTGTAGATGCTCATTTCTGTGACCCTTCCACTTATCTCTTGATGAACTATGAGTTAGTTAGCAGTGTAGAGGAGGGTTTTCACCAGAGGTACTTTGAGTGATGGCTGCTGGAGCTAGTCATGGGCGTGAGCAACCGTGGTAGAAAGTTGCTCCTAGGTTATGAAGACCTCTCTGATGCTGTCTGGTGTGTGTGTACATCTGTGTGCCATCAGGGCTCTGGTGAGAGGCAACACAGATGTGAGATGTCTCTAAATTATCACTTGGAGATGAGCAAGGCAGATCCATCCCAAGCATATTGTTGCTTCTTCCTGCACTCCCACGCCAAACACATGATCCCACATACAACTCCGTGACCTTATCACAGTGACACCAGGGAAGAGCCTGGTCTGCAGTGGGGGGAATCCCATGTAACTTGCACGTGTGCTAGTTCTGGAAGCTGTGCTGCAAAATCCCAGGATGTGACAGACACACTTATCACATCATTGTCTTTCTGCTGCTGAACATGGCTTGGAGGGCCTCACTTTGTTCTCAGAGCAGCGAATACCTGCAGTGCTCAGCAAGAGATCAGCCCATGGTACTCTAGTTGATACAGCTCTATGCAAGCAAGCAGGAGATGAAAACAAAGCAGCCTGGTTTTGCTTTTTCTACCGTTTACTCCTGATTTGCACCAAAAAGAGGAGATCATTGATCATTCAGCGCACAGACTCTGCAACAACCTTGGTAGCCACAGGCAGGGCTGGATCCTCCCCCGGTGTAGATATATGTGCCTCCTCAAGAGCTGGCAGACCTGATCAGTCACACCAGCAAATCACCCTGACCATGAAACTTATCTTAAATCTTGCACTTTTGCTATACCGCTGACTTCTCTGCAGAATTTGCACCAGCAAAAATAAGATCAGGATCCATTCTTCGAGCGCTACAGGCATCTGTGATTTCAGCACAAATCCAGAGTCTGAGCCCTGTGGAATTACTGTGGCTTTAAAGTTGTGTAACTGTGATTAAAACCTTGTCCTTACATTAATTCATATTTCACAGGCCTTTTTCAGATGTTTCATYTTGTGACTCCACTGGGGAAACTACAATCGCATGTTTTAGATTCATGATCTGTTTTATTTTGTCATCTATTCAGTTTGTTGTCTCTGTGGCTACTCAGTCAAAGGAGAGGAGAATCCTTGCAGCTTTCTCCTCGGTTGGTGTAAATCAGCATGGCTTCATTACAGTGATCTGCGTCAGCTGAGTCTTCATGCCAGCGTGCCAGCTCCAGGCCTCATGAAACTGGTAACCTCTCCACAGAGAATGGCATTGCAACAAACTGGGAAAATGCAGCACAAGTGAAGCACAAAATCCCCAACCTGCAAGAATGACCTAAAAAGAGACTGTCTGATGGGGACTGGATGGAGAGGAACAGTGCCCAGTTCAGGACTCACATCCACTAGACCACTAAGTTTACAACGCTGTCTAGCAGCCTGAGACTTTAGTTTGCAGAATCAAACATTAAATGCAACCCAATGATCTTAAAAATAACATGTGTCCCAGAAGAGCTGCAGGAAGACTGGAAATGGGCAAATTATGAAATGAGCACTTTGGAGGGACTTGGGGAAGGACGGGATTCAGCAATGCTTGGAGATGCCTGTGTCCCTCTCAATTGGAAATTCAGCAGTTCAGAAATCTGTGAAGTGTTTTTTTCTGCGATACTCAGGACAGCAGGAGTTCAGCACAGGTACATTACACCTGTTAATATCTTGTGGGGGAGGAGAGGGAGAATGGTCTGATCTTATTAAGGAAGATTAAGGTAGAAAAGTCAAGCAGTCAAAAGACAGGTGATGACAGATCCAAAGTTGCCTATGCAGTTTTTATTCCTTTCTCCTGGTGCGTATTAATTCCAATACATGGTTAAAAATATTGATACTGTTCTTGGACAGGATAAAAATCAGCAGCGTGGAGGTACCGAGTAACTGAAGTAACACAAATCCTCAGCATGGGTAGGTAAGCAGGGTACATACAACACGCTTTTCCTTTAGCTGAGTGCAAGGTCAGGCTTCTAGGATGGGAGGGAAAACGCTTTCCTTTGTCCCAGAATGAGTATATTTAAGTGGATAGAAAAGGATTTAGGGGCCAGGGTGGACAAGCATTTCTCATGATTTGCTGGGAAGATGTTGCATGCAGGACTCAAGTCTCTTCATAAGTGGATCTGGGCTGGAGAAAGACAGACTCGTTCCCTCCTGGCTGTAATCWCTCTGTCATGGTTTCTCCAGTTTTAAATGGGGGTAGCAACATTCTTCTCCTAAGGGGGCTWTGTTTGTTAGCTCATCTGGTGATTCCCAACCTTACTCTGCATCGGGACCTTTCTGTTACTGAGCATCATGAGGCAACACAGGAAATCCTGTAGGGACTTAATTCTTCCTTGGGCAATTCTTCTTTCCGCTGGTAATGTTAGAGCTCATCTGCAGCTGAAAAAACACTCTGAAGATAAAAAGCTGCTGTTCCAGGCCTTTGCCTTATTGTTTATCCCTGCTCACAGTCAGGGATGCTGGCCCTAACTTCAATAGCACTTGCAAAGTTGAATATGACTCCATAAGGTAAAAAGAAGCAGAGAATATGGCCTTGACTGGTAATATTATTCCTGGCTTAGTACCAGCCAGCTCTGAACTACTCTCTACCATGGGACAGAGGAAGGGGGTCCTCACAGGCAGGTGCTGGCACAGTTTTGCATCGTCTTCTGCAGAGCAGCACGGGATTGAGAGCTGCCTCAATGTGCCATGTGGGGAGAAAAAAAAAGAGTTATTGAAATAACAAATGCCATTCAAGGAGACATGTGATGAGCTTGACTCTACACAGTCTGTTAGGAGGAATGCTGCTTGCGACTGAACTTTATCGCTTCTGGCTTTTTCCACTGCCTCTGGCCCATTCAAACTTCACGATACTTAATGTCAGATAAAACATTAAACTTCTCTAAACTGGCCAACTGAAGTCAAAAGAGAGTAGGGGAGAGAGACCAGCCACACTATTACCCACATTGATTAGATGATAGAAAATGTGATTTCCTTTTAAAGGTCCTGTCGATTTAAAAGTCTGAAATTCACTGATGTGCAATAGAGTTTTTAATAGTCCACATGTTCCTGGTAAACCTTGATAATCAATTTCCCTTATGCTCTTCTCTYGTATTATCCATCACAATCATCTCCCCCCAGCTCTCCCCAGCAAGCAATCCAGAATTCCAGCCTTGTTTTCAACCTGGTGACCTTTTTTTCCTCTCTAATACGAAACCTATGAATAATCATTGAAAGTGTGTTATGAATAATTGCATGTGTACTGCAGCCAACCTAAAGCCTATAATTAAATTTTAGGATTCTGCTCTTGTTCCTCAGTGGACTTTTGCTTTGCRGTGGTAACAGAAGCTTTTGGGCAAGTTACTGGACCTTTGTATGGGTCAAGTTATCTTGGATTACAAGAGCATTTCTTACAGCAAAATTCTTCTGTGGTTATTTGAGCTGAGACTGAAAACAGGTTTCCAAGACAGAAATAGGGAGGGYATAAGGGGAGAGTTCAGCATGAAGGTTTAAACCTTACTTAATAACATATTATTATTTAATTTCCCTCCATCCCCTGGGATCTCTGGGATGGAAGGAATGTAATTGCCATAAATACAGGTCTAACTCAGGTGAAGACACCATGACTTTAGGACGCTGTTTCCCTCCTCTGTGTTTCAGGCTTTCTGGGGGACCCAGTTTTTATAAGAGATGACACTGCTGGCATGTCGCAGCTGTGTTGCACTGTGAAAGCCCATCCCACCATAAGCAATCTCTGATTCTAGCTAGCCTGCTCCAGATGTTTTATTTAATTCCTGACACACATGACAGCATTTGTCAATCTTGCCGTGCATTCCTCTTGACTGGTCTCATATTCTGTAAGAGAAAAGCCCGTGATGACTCCTTCTCTTTTTATAACCACACTCTCTCATCCTCTACCACAATGTTTCTCAAAGTTCCTCCAGAAACCAGCCTCCTTTGGCCCCCTACTTCATCATGCTGACCATCAGCTTGCTTTTTCCCCTGACAAAGAAGCAATGAAGTTAATCATCCCTGGTTTGGCCAAATCTAACACCTGGGACTTRTATTTTCCCACCATCTCTCTCTGAGTGTACTTTGAGCAAACATCCTGTTCTTGTGTGACCAGGGTTAAACTCCAAGACTCATTTCCCTCTAACTTTAGATAAGTGTCTACCAAGAGTTGAGCAAGTTGCCTTCCCTAATGCCCTGCTTGGCATCCAGCTGCTGCTCCAGAAATGCACAAACTTCCCACACGACTGTGTCATATCTGGCAGTACTGTTCGTGTCTCAGATACCCCAGAGCAACTCAAATGCACTAAGCACTCACATGTGCGTAATTGGCTCCCTTACCTATATAGAAGCGTAGACACTTGGCTCAGACGGGGAGAACTGAATGAACGCAAGATGAATTCCATCCTCTGTACAGTCCTCCCATGACAAAGAACTTAAATATTTGCCATTTCCTTGCAGATTTTTTTCCTTTTTTAAAAATTTTTTCTTTAACACGCTGCTCCCAGTGGTTCATTATCTGCCCATTTCTTCCTGACTCCTCCCCATTGCTTCAGCTCAGCACCTGTAGAGGAAGCCAGTTTGTCATCTCAGTTTTGGAACCAGCTCTGAGACATGATTGTTTTTTCCTCTCTCTCTCTTTCTATCTMTCTCTCATCTCTCATGTTTGTCTCCACTGCATTTCCCTGTTCTGTTGCCACCACATTGGTCTTAAGCCTTTTATTACTAACAGCCAGATGAAATATCTCTTTTGCTCTCCCTTTTATGACGTGTATTTGAAAAGACTTGCTAAAGCTGCTTAGTTCTTGCAATGCTGCTTCTTACTGCTCTGTGTAGCACACTAAATGTTATACAAGGTACAAATATGAGGCTGTGTTTCCAAAGGCAGATTTTTAACCCAAGTTTGACTATTACAATAGCACCTCTGGGCCTAACTTTGAGTTAGCCCCCAGTGTTCTGGCCAATATAGACATACATAATAAGAAACACTCCTGTGTGGAAGGGTATATTAACTACATAGACTGTAATTACTATGTGACTGTATCAATACAGACCATGTCATCATGCTGGTTTTGGATGAGAAGGGTGTATTTAGGTTGTTTCTGCATCAGTCCTGGCATGGTCCAACTTCTGAATCTTTGCATTTACAGCCTCAATATCATTTTAAGGTAGCGGTTTGTTTCTTTGAGTATAAGCTCCCATGGTTTTTGAGAAAGGCAAGTATTGAAAGAGTCTGCCACACAGAACTGTACTGGTTACCCCTCCTCGCTTCCTGCAGGATTCATATCCATTCCCCAGGCTTCTGCTATGAGAGCCAAGAGCATAACAAAGAGCAGTAGCAGGGCTGTTGACGGTAGAGGAGAAGCATGAGACAACAAAGGATACATTCTTTTCATTATTTTTCACAGATGTTTTTGCTCAGCAAAAGGGTACTATGAGGACTTAGACCACCTTAGACTCTAGTCCTTCCCCTCCTCCAACTCAGTCTGCTTTTTCCCTCCCTGCCCTCCTATCCTACGTTCATTGCATATCTCCCCCATCAGTCTCATTGGCTATGGAGATGATCACAGCTAAGCGAGACTCCCCAATCCCTCTCTGTGATTAATGAAAGCTCTCTCCACATTGATGCTATAATATATAAAATACACATATATATTACATATAAAATACTTATATATACATATGTACATATAGCTATAATATATGGCTAGATACTTAAAATCCATCTCTCTTACATCAGTGCTTGTTTAAAAGAAGAAAGTGCCCTTTCTTCTCCTGTCCTCTTCAGCAAGAAGCTCATCCAGTGTTTCCAGCCTGGCTTCCTTCTTCAGTCTCAGTTTCTGCCTTACTCTTTGGGCTTGCAAACTCTAGCCTTCGTGGTTAACATTTAGTGTCAGAAACAAAGAAGTAGAGTAGGCCGGAGAATAAGGAAAGATAGGTAGATGTAATGACCTGGGCTGCTACCAACATATGTACTATTTTGTCTTTGAACCCAAAGTTGCCTGGAAAAATGCCACCGAAGAACATATTTCGGAACTCCGTGGTTTTGTAAAGTCAGGAGAGGGATCTCTGCTTCCTGATTTTAATCATCATTCATCTTCATAAAACTTCAGGGGGGTTTAGGCTTTGTTTGAATGAATTTTTTGACTTCCAGAGAAAACAGAGGCGGGGGAGTATAATTGAGAGCTTGCTTAGTGCCAAATTCATCTTAAAGCAGGGAATGCAAATCGCATAGCAAGTGTTGAATTATATATGATTAAAACTGCTTCAGTCCTTGCAAAGAAAAATAAAAAGAGCCTTTTTATTCACCAGTTAATCATGTACAAAAAAGTGGAGGGAACAAAATGAACTTAATCACAGAAAAAGGGGTCACGGTTCCCGCTTGACATATGGCTGGGTTCTTTGTCATAACAGTGTAGTGCAGAATGCACTGTCAATTAAGTGTTTTAAAGAGGTACATTAAGACAGGAGTTCATTGATAAATGACCCTTTAAAAATGGGAGAGATTCACTTCTTACCAATGAATGGTCAAAGTCTGCACAACTGTCTTGGCCCATCTTGGATGCTTTTCGGTTTTGCAAGCTAGGCAGGACTGGATAGCTTTTCAGTGCTTAGTTATATGTAATGATGTATGGGATAGATAAAAGTGGGTAGAAACCACTGAAGGCATGATCCAAATGCAGTTCATTTTTGTTAACAGTTGTTGGTCTGGCATTAGTTCAAACCCAACATCCTCAGTCTTTCCTAATCCAGAAAATGCTAGTGATTAAACAAAGAAAATGCAATTTTTTCCTTGCTTCTCTGCAGTATGATTGATGACCTGAGAACAAGCCCAGGCTCCTGCTGAACCAACAATGTGGACATGCTCATAGGCTGAAAGATCGTTTGATGCAGTGGGCATCACAGCTCCCTCAGAAAGCTTGCTGAACTTCATGTACCAAGTCCTGTGTCTTTGAAGGCATTGTGCTTATTTTGCTACTAGCGTGAATGGAAAAGGGGATGTTATGTGCTCTGCATTGAGATCAAGCCTGTAGAGATGGTACAGAGATGAAGGAGGACGCAGAGAGAGCAAGTGGACCCAGCTTTCCCTTGATCAGCAGCTGCTTCAGCTCTCTGGCAAGGACAGTAAAGGAGGGCAGGGACTTCCAGCAGGTACTGAAATGTTCTTTAAAAAATCAGCCACCTTTCTACTGCTTTGGTGGTAATGTGTCCACATTTGGTGATAGCTAATGGTTAGTTACAGAGCTTCAACAGCTACATTAGAGCCCTGTGAAGCAGGGGGAGAGCTACTGTCTTCATTACACAGATGGGCAGCTGATATTTAGGGAGCATTAGCCAGATCTAGAGAGACTTTGCTGAACAGTTCTTGTGTCCAGTTCTGGGCTCCCCAATACAAGAGAGACATGGAGCTATTGGAGCGGGTCCAGCGGAGGGCTACTAAGACGATTAAAGGACTGGAGCATCTCTCCTATGAGCAAAGGTTGAGAGAGCTGGGACTGTTCAGCCTGGAGAAGAGAAGGCTGAGGGGGGATCTTATCAATGCGTATAAGTATCTGATGGGTGTAGAAAGGATGGGGCCAGACTCTTTTCAGTGGTGCCCAGCGATAGGACGCAAGGCAACAGGCACAAACTGAAACACAGACAGTTCCATCTGAACATGAGGAAAAACTTCTTTATTKTGAGGGTAACAGAGAACTGGAACAGGTTACCCAGAGAGGTTGTGGAGTCTCCTTCCTTGGAGATATTCAAAAGGCACCTGGACACAGTCCTTGGAAAGGTGCTCTAGGTGACCTTGCTTGAGCAGTGGGGTTGGACTAGACGATCTCTAAAGGTCCCTTCCAACCTCAACCATTTTATGATTCTATGATAACAGAGCAGAGGCACTCACAGGTCTGAAAGTGTTCCAGAAAGTCAAAAGCAAATGGAAAAACATTCTGCCATCTCTTCTGGGACCTGGATGTTCTCTGGGGCTTGTTCAACCTGCCCAACTTCGGGCTCTCAGACATCCCCAGAAGAGCCCTGTGCTGAGTCAGTAGGTACCTACTTTCTCTGTGTTTCATTTTCAGGATAATCCAAACAGCTAGATTTTCTAGAGATGCAATTGCCATGCTCAATGAAGTCCTAACACACCAAGAACTCTGAGTTCGGCCTCAAGCAGCACTTGTCTTTCACAGATTAGTGTAGTGGCTGTAGCTCTTCCCCAGTGTGAGGGCTTTCAAACCCACATCCTCTACTTCCCAAGAGAGTCCTTAAACACTAGTCTGCATAATTATCCTCAGAGGAGGAATTGCTGCTTCCTTTTTTTACAGCAATCTTATCAGGGTTCCTTCTTGGTTTTGGTTTTACCTGCCTTCATCTCAATTATTTAAGTGATGTTACCATCGATTAACACTGGCTTAGCTATGCCTTGTTCTGGTCAGCACGGAGAACCAGAATTCACAGAGCTGCACAGGCTTCACCTCTCATTTGGGTCTGACTCCAGGGTGGTTTCGTTGATTTTGAGACAGTTGTTCCCGCTTTGCAAGTATGCACCAACCACAAGGCCCTTGGTAATCACAACTGGACAGTGTTACAGTAACAGAGAGAAGGAAGGGACCACAGGAAGACACATACAGAACTTTCTKCTCCAGCAGAGAAAGGAGGATGCAAGAGCCATTTCTGACAGATGCGCCTGTAAATGATTCCACCACTGGGAATTAAAAAATTCCTCTGTAATCTGTTCAACTTTTTAAACTTCCTATATAAATTTTTCTTAATATCTAACTAAATCTCCCTTGTTGCACATTTACTCGAAATTATTTCTCATCTTATGTCCTGCGCTGGTAGAGCGCTATCTATCACTGTCTGCTTCTGAACCATCTTGTTTACATATCCGTGTGCTCTGATTTTGTTTCTTYGCAGCCTTCTTCCTAAACTAAACAAGCCCAGGTTTTTCACTTTTCCTCTCATCATGCCTGCAAAAACACTTATTATTTTCATGAGATTCCTCTGGGTTCTCATCATCTTCCTTTACATGTGTTGTTCAGCCAAAAAGGTCGACCCAAACTCCAGCTACAGCCTCACTGGAGCTAAGAGCAGAATAATAGCTTCCTATGCCAAATATGCACCTCGTGTGTCCCAGATGTAGAGTTTGCTGCTTTGCATCCTGTTGCTTTTTCTTGTTCATGCTTGTGATTGACTCCTATTCCATGGCCCTGTCTCCCATACTGCTGGCTACCCAGACACTCCCTAGCTTGACTTCTCCCTCCTGCACTCGTGTCCACCAGTGCTACTTTTGTTTCTGTTAAGTGTCAGCCTCCTGATTTCAGACACTGCCTTCAACGGATCAGGATAATTTTGAATTCTGGTCTTGTCCCGCAAAATGCTTGTGACCACCCTCCTTGTCTTCTGTCGACCACAAATTGCATAAATCTATTCGCTATTCCGTCATCCAAGTCATTATGAGAATACTGAATAGTACTAGACTAAGGACAGACCCTCAGAGACCTTCTTAGTCTGAAAATGAGCTACTGCTACTCCTCTKGGAGCGCAGTATTCATGAGCAGTTGCGCACTCACTTTACCGTGATTTCACAGAGGCTATTTTTATGGGTATATCATGTGGATCTGTGCCAAATAGCTTGCAAAAGTAAAATCTTACCATGTCATCCCTTAACCCTGCTGGCCAGTCTTATCCACCTGATTGGTCTACAATCACCTTGTTCCTCCTCTTTTTTAAAAAGGGGAGGGGGGAGTTGTCCTTGGCCAACATTTGGGACCTCATTCTTGATGAGGATTGGGAAGATAYAAAGATCTTATTTTACTGCCATTTCTTGTGGTTGACATACACAGACTTGCTGACAGGTACCAGCAACATCTAGGAGAACATACTTCTGTGTTAACAGTTGTGTGGAAAAGAGGGGATTTTAAACCATTATTTGAATGGCAAATCTCTTCTTCTATGGAAAGTGTGGTGGGACATGACAGGAAACAGCCCGGGTTTCATTCTGAAGGTCTCATCTAAAAGAGTCCTTCTAGGTTCCTTGGGTCCAAAGACCTAAAGGGATCTTTGGAACTGTTGCCCATCTCATTACTCCACCACGTGTCCCAGCTTGGGCCATAACAGAAATCCAGGGCCTTGCACTTCACTTTCTCAGTGAGGGAGAATCCAAAGACATGCATGCCAGCAATATGCTTGTGCATATTGTGATTTATAAATATGTACCTGTCCCTGAACGGACAAACAGCACAGAGAACCATCCCAGCACCCTCAAGCCAGCTCCATTGGTGAGATCTTGGTTCACAGCTCCTCCATAAGAACTGACTGCAATCAGAGTCCAAGAGAGATGGCAAACTTCTACTGTTTCCTTTTTTGCCATTGTAAGTCCTGTTTCAGGTTTAAGTCTTTAAAGAATCTGAAAAACCGTATGGTATCAGGAGCATGGTCTTCAGGGAAAGTGATACTCTTAAAAGAAGCGTAGATCAGGAAAGAGGAGTGCTGGTGTGAAGGAGGAATTAACCTAAAACTAAAACTTCATTAAGCTGAAAGATAAAATTCACAGGCAGTGCAGCAGGTTCTCAGCCACGTGATTGGTGAGTTTCTGACTTTTAAGTAAGGTGATTAAAACAAGTAAATCTGGACAAGGAACCCAGAAACACAAAACAGTATTTGTCTTTAATGGCATTGGTGAACATGGCATTGGTGAACAAATCTGGGCTGTCAGATCCTAAACACTCAGTGCTTTCAGCCTCCAGAAATGTTCCTCTGTTCATGAGACAGGAACTAACAGAAGGGCTTGGACTATCTGCTTACACTGGAGATCATTTCTAAAAATAGAAGCTACTGCAAAGTGTCTGCCCCTGGGGATAGTAGGAAAGAAGGACAAATCCTTCAGACTGAGATTAGAGATCCCAAAGAACTCAATAGGAATATTCAGAGGAAGTGTTTTTCTTTGCCTGCCAAGGGAGATGTTTTCAAGACAATGACTGGAGATGGTTTTTTTTTTTCTTTTTTTAATGCTTTTAGATGCCCCTCTTGGGACCTTGCAAATTGCCCTGACTGAGAATATTTTGAGAGTCTACATTTTCAATGCCCCTGATGGGAGATATTGGTTATACAGATTTCCCTCTGGGTTTGAATGTGCTCTTGAGACTTTTCACAGGAAAGCGCAAGAATTATTTGAAGGAAATGAGGGCATTGCAATACACATGGACGATATCCTGAAAGATGGCGGGAGGGAGGCAAAAGAGGAAGACAACAAAAGGCTGCAGAAATGGGTCAAGAAATGGGACATGGCAAGAGAAATCTAATTTCTAAAATTGGAAACATGAGATATTTGTGAGAAAGTATAAGTGAGTTGGCATGCACAGAGACTCTGGCCAAAGCCAAGCCATTACAGAAAAGCTGCTTTAACAGATAAGAAAGATTTGTGGAGTATCGTTCCCATAATGAATTGAGATGAAAACTCATCTTTCTGAGATCTTATGCAGAAGGACTCAAAATGAAACAAGACTGTCAACCTGGACAGGGAGTTTTGAAAGTCAAAAAGAGAAGAAAGAAAGCACCTGAGTTTTGGCAAGCTGTGTCATGCAGAGATGAACCACGTGGCCAGTAAATCCTTTGGTAGATGACTTGGTAGATGGAGGGTGACGAAGCTCTTGTGCAAACTGCAGACTGGCAGCACTGGTTTTCAGAGCCCCTCCAGAAATGGCATCCCTCAAACACAACGGGAGAATCTGGTCTTTGCTGCGGAAGATACTAAAGAAAAATATTCATTTAGGGAAAATGCATCCAAACAAAAAATGGACCCCCTAATTCATAGTTTCCACAGCTAATTCACCTCCCAGAAAGTAGAAAGATGTTTAGCTTTTGTTTGCCAGCTGCACCTGCATGGTTTGAGAATAGTGCGGAAACCAGAAAAACAAGAGCTGGGAGCAGGCACACTCCTGAGAGCATTTGATGAGTGTGTTTTTGAAAAATATGTGGAGAACGACATAATGCATGTAAATCTGGTGAAAAAGAATTCTCTAGTCTCAGACACAATAGAGAATAAATTTATGGAGGCCATGGCAAAAGGCAAGACATTGCAGAAAATTATTAATACTGTCACTGTAGGAAGGCTGGGGAATGACATACTCAAATCAGAGCTTTCTATAATTGATAGTATAGTGTGTAGATGTAAAAATCAGTAGTGACAAAAATATTAGTCTGTCATATTTTATAGAATCTGTGAGATCTAGAAAAATGCATTGCATTGGCCACAAATGAACATGGAGATGAAAATAAAAATGTGTGAAATTTGCCAATAATCTGTATCTCAAACAAGTAAACAATGATGATGGGTCAGACATGGTGGAGCTGTTGGACCATCCAGAGTACCTGAAGACTGCATTATTGGAGAATCTTCTATTCAGATAGCTCATAAGAAACAGAAAATCTTTATTTGGCAGATATGGCTTCCAGAAATGATCATGCCTTACAAATGTCCCTATTCAATTGACAAGACTGAAAAATTTGGACGAGATGGTGAATGTTGGAAATCCTCGAACAAATAATTTGAGGCAAAGTGGAGTTAAGTGGGTTAAAAAAAATTACATATATATATATATATATGTATACACATACGTGTGTGTGTGTGTGTGTGTGTGTGTGTGTGTGTGTATAAACTCTAGCAAACTCCCCAAAAGACCCATATCTCACTCTGCTGGACTTGAAATGACAGCCTCTAAGGCACAGACTATTACTGGTTGAATTTTTGCTTAAAATGCTAAGAACCAGACTGCCTTGTTTATTCAAACTGAGGCTGGGAATTTGAAAAGACCTTGAGGCACAGCTAGATAGATAGCTGTATAGAAAGAAAAAAAAAAGCACAAAATCAAATGATAATTGAGGAGCAAAGTTACTACAGGCTCTGTGGGCTGAAGGTGCTGCTCATATGGCTGGCACAGTTCCAGGGTAGAAACCCTTGTATTTGGGGTGCTCTTTAGTCCCAGATTTTAGACATGTTTTTTCACTCCTTCTTCCTTTCAAGCCACAAATCTTTCCAAAGGGAACGGCAAAGGGTATGATCCCTGTCCCAGAGGTAGGTACAGGAGCTGAACCTATGCTAAACCAAATGCCTGGAGCATGTCCCCTTATCATCTCAGCTGCTTGAGACTTTGGGAGGAAACCCACATACTCACACGGGACAATGTCCCTGTGAAGAAATCTAATCCAGAGGCAATTTCCAAACATCCCATTATCCTTTTCCTACCCTCTGGGAAGATCACAATACACAGGAGCCTTGAAAGACGTGTTGCACCTTGCTGAGACAGCCTATGTAAGCTGTAATGCGAGAAAAAATTATGATTGAAACGGGGGACACTTAAAGGGCATACGCTCAGGTTAATCTAAGAAAAAGAGAGACCAAGAGAATATGTGAACAGCACATTCTCTAATCTCCTATTGAAATATAGGTCTGCTAAATATTTTAGATCTAAACCTTGTTTCTGGTCTCAACTTCTAAGAAACTCCAAACAACTCAGTACTAGGCTCTTTGGGATCTCACAGGGCAGTGACTACAGTTAAAGAGTACACTCTTATTTCTGCCCTCTCTTGAGAACAGAAAACATGACTGTTAGAAGCACTGGAGAAACATCTGTATTAACAGCTAGACCCCATAGCACTTTCTTTCCTCTAAAGACTGGAGGATCAGCCCCACTGCAGTTACTGTAATGAACTTGAGTTTTTAATCCAAGTGGGGGAGACTGATGTAAACATCTAGCATGTTGCTGATGTCATGAGTACTGTTTTGACCCAAATACCCTGTATTTCTCCCAGTTCCCCTGTATACAGGCCTCCATTTGTCTTTAGATGTCTTTGCATCAGACTGTGTCACCCTTGCCCTGTGCTTCCTGCATCTGCTTGCAGAATGCTCCACTTGTTTCTTATCTGACACTTCCAACTGGGACAGGGACTTTTTATTTCCCTTCTGTGTGTCGAACCCAACAGCTGATCTTGATCATCGACTTCTTGATGCTGATGCAAAGCAAATCATCAACATTGCAATTGTAATTGGATTTTTTTTTTGAAGTCTCCTGCCTCTCATCTAAAACTGCCCCTTTTTGCCACAATTCAGGATGGCAACTTGCTAAAAACATCCTCCCCTGCTCCAGTGGGAGATGGATTTCCATCTTCTGGACTGCTATAGCCAGATCTCGTTTAGAAAAAGACCTCGTCGGGACTGTTACTTTCACCCTCACGCTCAAGAGATATTATGCTCTAATGCATTGCACTTTCTTCTCAAGGACTTCRAAGAGGAGGAGAAAATGTCTCGGTGCTGGACAGGGCAAATGCAATTCACCTGCTTGCGGGGTGTTAGAGTCAATTGCTATTCTTTTTAGATCACTCTCACTTCATCCAAATGCAGAGCCAATTGAAGTGATAATGACTTCTCTGTCAATGGCAGCTTTCATTCAAAGTATTTTGATATGCCAGGAAGAGATGCTTTAAAATGCCAGCAATAAATGCATGTTCAAAGCAATACACTTAGTACCTCAGCTGTAAAGTCCATGTATGTTCCCATCAGCTGCTTTTTTCACTGAATAAATTTTAGGCACAAATAATAGTCACTTCATTTTCCATAACCCTCCCTTCACACACACATACGCGTGCACACACACACATTCTCTCTTCTTTGCTCTCTGACTTTGCAAGAGAGCAGACTGAGGTTTTCCAAGACATGTGGGCAACTTGTGTGCTCAGTCTTTGGAGTTATGGCCAGTTATACTGCCTCACTGTGTGTGCCACATCTCTCCAAGAAACTGAGTAATGCATTCTACTGTTGGAGACAGCATGCCTAATATGTTTTCCTGGAATCAATCCAATAGGAAGAGGGTCAAGGATTCTTGGGATTCCCACTCAGTTGCCCTTCTTTGGGATATACTTTCTACAGCATCCAATGGTCAAATACCAGACTTGAATCCACAGGAAGGCATGCAATGAAAGGTCTTTCTCGTGTTTACCTTCTGGGTGAAGAGGCATAGCTCTGAGCCCTGTGCAGCACATAAGGACATCTCTGGCTATAGAACAAGAAGAGTCAGAAAGGGGAAAGGAGGCCCATGAGACAAGTTGGTGGAGCAGACCAATCCAGAGTTAGACCTAAAAGGGAGCTATCTTATGTCTACATTTGCTTTGTAGTGCCTCAACAGAGAATCTTTATGTTTCTATCATGTGGCCAGGACATTTTAAAGCCAAATTTAGCTGCATCTGATGGTTTTACATGTATCTTATACCTTTAATTACTTAGAGATCTCTCCTAGCCCTAGAGACCTCACAGTCTTTAATACAACTGTCCTCACAGATCCCTGCTAGATGCACTCTTATCCTGGTGGCACGGACACAGGCTGAAATGCAGAGATGCTCAGTTTTCCCACAGAACTTCTGATGTTTATTTTTAGGCATTTGTGATAAGAGCCTAGTGACCACAGGCCCCACTAATAGCTCCAGCTCCTTTTTGTGGTATAACTGTTTAGCTCTGCGATAGGGAGAAGTAACTGTCAGACCAGAAATTAGGGACTAAGGCCCCCCTGACATATCAGTATCATGGTGTCTCCAAATTCTGGCAAGCAGTGAATGTGACATGGGTCATGTTCATGGCCCTTGCTTGTGTCTGGGTGTAGAATATGGGTTTCAGAGCACACATTGCAAAAGAGTGCGTACCAGATTTGGACTCTCATGGATGCTCAGAACTGTTAAGCCTTCTCTCTGGTCAGCTGGATGAATTTTACTCACAATAGGTACATGACCATTTGCAGCCAGGTCATATGGTGGCCTGATTTGCATCTTCACTGCATAAAAACATTATTTACAGCTGAGTCGGTGGTTAGTTTGGCTGAGTCAGTCCAGCAGGACAGGGCGTTCCAGTGGCATCTTTACAAAATTAAGGCTGAAGCCTTGTCAGAAAGGGTGTATTAATCTAAGAGAATAATGATATCTAGGGAGACTTCGCCCCAAGTTATCATGAGAGTTTTCATGACAAATTCTTTTCTCCTCTTGGGTAATGGGGGCACAATGTCACTTCACCAGACCAGAGACACTCAGAGGGCTCAGGATTTCCTTCCAGCTTAAAAGTTTGCAGACACAGCCCAACAAATAATGCTCTAGCCCATGACTTTTTCCCAGTGAGGCTCTAGTCATTGTCTTGGTGGGGAACAAATAAATTGCTTCACCTTTCCATGGTTCAGCAAAGTTAAAGTGATGCTTGTCTCCTTGGTAAATGGCTAACAGCGCTRCAGATGAGAAGGGTTGTCAAAGACAAATTGGGGATTATTGAGTTCATCTCAGCAGATGTCTCAAACCTGACTCTTCATGCTCTTCTTGACTCATTCAGAYTTTCATTTAACAGTTGTAGCGGTCACATTTCACACTCACTTTGCAGTGTAAGTCCCCACAGGGCAGAGAATCTCCCACCAAAAATTTTTGCTCTTCATCGCACTTGTGCAGCTCCATCATGCCAAATGACAAGTGTGACGGCCCCTCAAGAGTAAGGAAGAAGCGTCCTCTGTCCCTGCAGGCCCAACAGCAAAAGTTTTACCTTCATGTGGGTATTTGTCCTTGCACTCAGACCACTCATGTTATCTGAGTTGCTCCAGACTCCAACAGCTCCAGTTATCCCTGTGTGTGTGTGCTTTACCTAGAACTGAACATCTCCTCTGCCATCAAAGTCAATGAACATCTTCCCGCTGATTTTTATAAGTCTTGGTTAAAATTCAGAAGCATGTATCCCTACCACTAGACCTCAAAAGACACTTCACTAGAGGATGGGTCACCTCTTGCTTAATAAATTTCCTGTCACAGCAGGGATCTTGACCAATGGGGCATTTAAAGATTCAGGCTTCTTTGAAAGTATCTAGGTGGAATGYATTAGCTTATGATAAGCAGGAATACAGATTAGAGGAATGGGTCTAATTTCTTCTGGTTTCAATCCAGTGCAATGAGTAAATTATTTTCTATGATGTGGATCAGCTATTAGAGGGGAAGGAAACACTTAGTGAATGTTACTGTATTTATTTATAAATCCCAGTACTCAAAGACCTGAGCATATACAGGCAGAAGATTGCTTATAACCTTAAAGTAAGAGGAGAAGGGTCAGAGTTGTAGGTACAAAGAGTCAGGCAGCACATTTTTAATGCCTGCAGGAGATATGCAGCATGCTGCTGGGTTGAACTTTCTGACATTGTTCTGACACCTGCAGACGTTAGACTCCTGAGGTGTTCTTGGCAAATTCCCCCGTCTCACCCCAGCACTGACCAGGAAGAATTTTTAGAAAACAGAGGAMAATTTGCAATATGGGATTTCGTTATGTGCATGTCATGTCTATAAACCCAYCTAGCTCCAATGAGGGCTGATAGGCACAGTCCCAGCCCCTTGAAATGCTCATAATGCTGGAGCTCTGAGCATGCACTAAGCACAGGAGAAGACAGGCGGAAGGGAAGGAAACTTCCCTGGCCTGGGAAACAGCTTCCCAAAGGGGCTTGCTGGGCGCTACAAAATCTGGATGACGGCAACGAGTTCTGGACAAGGCATGGGGGGAAATCTACTGGGAATGTTGTTCTCTGGCAGGTTTTAGAAAAGACCGTCAGTATGGCACCTCCTTAGGTGATCCTGGGCCTTTGAGAGAAAAATCAGGACTTGAAAGCACAGTCTAAACAAGGTTTAGCAGTGACCACGTTCATTAGCCACCTGAGCCCATTCATGCATCATTTATGTTGGCTTATGAATATTTGGGGCTTCCTTCCAGATTCCCTTTCCAATTCTTTTTCCCTCCTGGACAACTGTATGTAACAGCTTATTTCTGACAGCTCTGGGTATTTTTTGGACAGCAAACATTTGCCTATTAGTGAACACCAGCATCTGTCCCCCAGATTTAATTTCATTGGGCCTATTAGGATGGGCTCCATCTGGCCAAATGTAGACATCTATATTATAGGTGCCTGTGTCTGAAGGAGGTCTCCTAGGCTCCTTATAGCCCCCCCAAAATATTGGCCCTTCAACCCATCTGTATGGGTGGGATTCAGCTCACAGACAAGACACCTTCCTTTAGCAGCATTATTCAGTTGCCTAACCATGGATAGCTAGAGCCATCTCAGATATGCTAGGGTATCTGTCACATCCACATGGGGCTGGCAGATATAACATAGCACCTCTGAGAGACCTGAGATGTTCTGCAAGAGGTACTGGAGGCCAGGTGGGATGCCCACAGGGCATCTCAAATGTCACTAGATGAGCATGTTTAGGCAACTAAATCACACCCCATGGAGTCCTGAGAGCTGTGCAACTAACCATATGGGTATCTACTTCATGGTGAGATGCTCTGCAGGCATCTGTCATGTTATCACAGGATACAAGCACCCCATTCAGTGTCAYCTCCCAGGTGTTTACACCACCTACATGCTGGCTCGGAGACTGACTCCAGTGTGAAGAGAGTCAGCAGATTTGCAAGCAAAACAAGGCTGGTAGGGGAGTGGAAAACCAACTCCAGCTTCGGTACACAGCTGGCTTGAGATATCTGAGGCCATGAACTGTCCAGCCTTGCAAGGCCAAATGTGACCTCTGCTCCATCCTCTTTTGTCTGCTGTCCCTTCTGTGGAACAATTAGGAAGAATTACATAAAAGGCTTTCAGCTAACCAAAAAAGGACAGTAAGCCATTTCTGCCACTTCATTAGAGATTTTAGGTAGTTATTCTCCTCCAAGCAGCAGATATTGTAAAAAGCAAGCATCAAACACCAAACAAGTCAACAGATTGTCTTGGAAATAATAAAAACAGTATTCATCAGTCCGTGGCACTGTGCATGAACCAGGGGGGTAAAAATCATTTTAGATTCACATCTTACACATACAAAAATTGGGAGTGAGGGGAATCCCAAACCCCCAGGTTGGACAGCAAACCCAAAGCTCCCATGAGAAATGGTGTAATGCATCCTAAAGCGTTTGAAACCCAGCTATTGCTGCAGCAGGGCTCAGAAAGTCAGAGCAGCAGGGCCTCGTGTTGGTACTCCCTGATGCATCAGACAAAACATTTTGTATGCCATTCCCAAACTAACATACAGTGTCACCTTCACAGTTCTTTACCCCAGACACAGCTGCATTTCAGTGACGAAGGAAATGGTCTCATTAGAGAAGAGTCAGATCTACATGTTTAAAAAAAAAAAAAAATCACTTTGAGATACCTGTATAAAAAGAACCGTGGGTTTGTTAAGGCAAGGGGAAGAGCTAGATTTTTCTTCTTACTGCTGCACATTAGGTGTAGCTTTATGCAAGTGCCACTGAGGTAAGCAAGATCAGAAACAGATGTGGAGTATAGCTACAAACTGGATGTGAAAATAAACTCATTATCCCATCTGCCCACCGTAAGCAGTGTGAAATTGTCAGCAAGTGAGGAATAAAAATCCAGACAAATGGTCTTTTAAAGAGAGCAGAGGGAGCGGGAAGTTCTGCTATTAGAAAAATAGAGGCACAAAAAGCCCAAGCCCGAAACAACCCAATGCATATACCAAGCCCTATTGACCTGAGATTAGTCAGGGCAGAGATGGAGAAAATTTTCACAGTGGAGAGTCTTCAAGGTGACATTTTTGAAGGCCATTCTGTCTTTGGGAGAGAAGATCTGATTTTGCTTTTGTCCCTGCCTCTTAGGAAGCACCATCTATTTCACAAGTCACAGAGACTTTTTTTCCCCGGGAGGTGCTCTCTTAATGTTGCATAAAATTACTCTCTCAGGGTAGTATGAGCAGAAAAACGTGGTGTTATGTTGTCTCAGTTGCAAAGACATTGCTAACAATAAAAGCCCCTGAATGATTCGGTTTTTAAGTGACATGATTATAGAATGGGTCGTTCGTGATGCTCCAGTTAAAGTTGCTTCAAGCACCTCTGTCATGATGTCTGAATGGGGCTGTTTTATGYTTTCGGCTTGGGCTGTAAATATTCACCCCTGGCCTTTGTTCTATGAAGCAAGACTCAGCTTGAGGATATATTTACTTAAAATTTTGCAGGAAAATTTCTCAAATGGTCAATCTGCTTGATTTATTTAAAGTGGGATCCCAAAGTATTTTACAGCTTTTACAGGCTGGCTGTGTTTATAACTGTCCTGGGGAGTATCTTCTGCAATTCATGTAGCGGAGAGGGGGAAGGAGGGTCATAATTTCTATTTTAACCTACTTTTCTAGCTGCTGACATGACACTGACAAAGTCATCTCTTCTAGAATGAAATCTGCCATGCTTTATCTTAGTCCACAGGAGATCGTTTGGAGAAGCCAGGGCACAATCTGCCCCTGCATTTCTCAGTTAGGAACATGAGTCAAAAATTTTTTTTTTCTATGATGGAGTCTGTTTAGAAATGCTATGCATGGAAAATTCATCAGTATCTGAAAGCATAGACTGCAACTTCAGCACACTTTATAGACCTCAGAGAAATTGCAAAGCAAATGATGTTTCAAGAAAATGGGTTCCTTGTGTTTGGATTTCTTCAAGATACGACAGCCCAAGGCAGAGTTTCCTACATGTTGGAAATCGTTTCTCTCTCCACATTTGCCAGATCCAAAAAAGCCTTGAGAGCTAAATAAACCAGGTCTATGAATAAATAAGGTGTAGCGGAACTCAAATTTGAGGTGTTTTGAGATTTGAGACAACTGAAAGCTTGGTGTTGCCCATGGAGCACTTCAAAATATTCTGGAGGTTGATGAAAGGTTTTGCATTTGAGATTCTATTGGGATATTTCAAGATAAACAGCCTGGTGGTTTCACCAAAGTTTGTAATAAACATAATTAAAATATCTGAACTACAGTGCTAACTTCTACTGCAATCAGCAAAAGCAACAGAAGCAGCTCCTTCTAACCAAACACGCTGTGACTGCCATGGGAAGAGAAATAGATATCCTGGGCTCAAGGAGAGAACTGGGAGGAATAGTAGAGTTAGGGTGGATGCAAAAATTCAAGGCATGGGAGGTAGCAGATGGAAGGAGGAAAAAAAGACTCTGCAGAAACTGATAGACTCCTGGAGAGAGAGGAGAGATCTTATGAAGCCCTCAGTGATGCAGATCTGGGCCCCACATCTTCCCCAGAGGAGAGAGGATTTTTAATGTCTGAGTCAGCTTTCACTAGGACCAGACCCTAGATGCCCTCAAAGAAAGATCGGAATTTGCCTGTATTCAGCATGATTTTCCCCTGTGCCACTGGTGTCCTGGCATGTCTTGTGAAGATGGGATTTCTCGCCACACCACCACCTTCAGCCACGCATGCTCAAGACCTAGAGCCCTTAGCAGTGGCTTAGAGAAAGCCCCGGGGCTTCTGGCTTTCTCACAGAGGGTGAAGCGCACACAGTCACAGGAGGTGTAGGCAAGGGATGTCCCCCCAAGGTTACCAGCCCTCCATCCTACCTTCCCTGTGAAGTAGGAGGGAAGCAGAATAATGTTAGGGACGAGCAGTTCCTTTAGGAAGAGTTTGAGAAATCTTCCTTCAAGGTCTTGACAGCAGTTTATGTTTTTCTAGTACAGCAGGATCTGAAATTACGTTATGGGCACTGGGACCAATTCTCCCCTTCCATAAACCAGGTTTCCATCTCTGTCACACCCTCAAGGCATGGTGCAACCATGGCTGATCCATGTCAACGTGCTCTGGAGCACCTCACCAACCAGAAGGAGTGCAATTCACCTGGTCCTTGACTCCCCCCCTACATCTCCCCTCCTGCTGCAAGTCTTGGAGAGGTGGTGACAGTGAACAAGGGCAAACTCCTGGAATACATGTGGGCTAAATCCATGTCAAAGCATCCCCATGCAGAAGCATTCATAGCTTCTCAGAGGTGTAGGCAAAATTAAATTAAATTTTGTGTGCAAGGAGGATTGGGTTGCAATTCACATCAAAGGGCAGAAATGATCTGGAGAGCAGGGGAAGCAAAAGGCCTGGAGAGCTTGTTTTGCTCAAAGCAGGAAAGGACAAGCATTAGGAGCAGGTCTAGTCTCTGCCACACAAACCTTGGCACCTCTCAGTCATGGCAGAGCCATTTCCTCTCCCTCCCCATCTGCTCCCAAGTGCAGGGACCAGCACCCACTGTACCTGCATGGGAAGAGGATGAGGAGTGCAGTGTCCTGCCAGGCTTCTGAGCCTCCAGGTCACTCTGGCCAATAGTCAGCAGCATAGCCCAGAGCATAATAAATTGCCTCGAACAACACAAACTCTCTGCTGATTTCTTCTAGCTGCACAAAAGGGAAAAGAAGCGTTTAACTTAGGTCACTTCATGGCCTTGGCCAGTGGTTCCCCAAATTTCTCATAATTCTACTTCCAGGCAGACCCCACACAGGGTCACAATCTCAAGCCAGGAAGATCCTTGTCTCATGGAGAGAGGTGACCTGTCCGGCTCCTCAGCTGCAGGTGCAGAAGGACACTTGCATCTCACTGTTGCTGATGGTGCTGCAATACGGGAGAGAGGGCTGGGCTGAGGCGCAAAATCGCARGTTGTGCCATGTCTCCTTAACATCCCTCTGAGTTCCTTCCGCCTGCTCCTGCTCCTCCCTAAAGCTGTTGGGCAGAGTTGCAGCACGTTTGGGTGGGCAGTTATTTTCAGTCCTACCAAGAGGGCAAATTGAGAGTTGGATTGGTCAACCCAGGCATTTGCTCTCCAGCTGACCTGCTGAGAAGACTGCCATGTGATCTGCCTGCTTAAAGACTTCAGAAGCAGGGTCACTGCTTGTAGGGTGTATGGTCATGAGGGGAATTTCCATCTCTGTGTGTGAAAATGGTCATCCTAGCCTGGTGCAGCCTATGAGAGGCGCAATTCTTTTCCCACCTGGGGTTGCTCCATCACCTCACACCCATTCTCTGGTTCTCTTGCAGAAGGTATGGCAGAAGCTGTCAGCTCGAGCAGGGACTGCCTTCAAGCAGGAGAATCCTGCACCAACGACCCCATCTGCAGCTCCAAATTCAGGACCCTTCGGCAATGCATTGCGGGCAAYGGAGCCAACAAGCTGGGCCCAGATGCCAAGAACCAGTGCCGGAGCACTGTGACGGCCCTGCTCTCCAGCCAGCTGTACGGCTGCAAGTGCAAACGAGGCATGAAAAAGGAGAAGCACTGTTTGAGTGTCTACTGGAGCATCCACCACACGCTGATGGAAGGTCAGTCAACGAGGGGGGCTCATTTCCTTCAGGTCTTCCTAAAAGGGAACTATTACAAGTAATACTGGCTTTCTGCAGAGCTCTCCAACCCCAAAGTAGAGGGCAGAAAARTCTCCCCTGTCTGATCCCTTTCCATCATGGGACACACTGATCCATGCAGTAATAGCATTTTGGGGAAATCAAGGACCACCAGCGGTAACTGGAAGAAGGCTGRCTTCCCAGCTTTGAACAGGGCTGCTTCCAGCCTCTCCCCTCCTCAGCTGGGGAGCAGAGAGGCTGAGCTGATGGCATTGCCCTATTGCAGAGAGGGAGAGGATGATTAAGGCAGAGCGTGAGAGGCCAGTTTTCCTGGGGGAAAGTAGGAGAGCAGCAACAAAGGTCATAAAATGAGTTTCATGGGTGGAAAAAAATGAGGCACTGATAAATCTGTGCTATCACATCACCTCACATGGCTAAGATACTCTTAGCAGCTGACCAGCAGGGATTTGAACCCTTACCCRTTGGCTGGGACTAAAGGGGGAATTTGGTTCAGGTTCTCCCAATTTCATACCACATGGGACATTATATAGAAGGCAAGAATGAGCCCTTCAATGACCTCCTTTGGTTCTGGGGAAAAAAATCATCTAGAATTTCACTTTGGGAAGGACCAGGACGTCTAGGGTGTTCACAAAACAGCTAATCCGTGGGACCATCTTMGACTACAGGGGCACATCTCTGCCTCCTTTCTAGGTTTAGGGTACCTGCCTGCCCTGGTCAGGGGAGCCTAGGGTATGGCCACAGCACAGAGCTGCAGAAGGAATATGATAGGAAATATGGTGGGACTTGGTAAATTTATTCTCTTTCCAGCATAGAGATGTCCTTTATGAATGCAGACATTATAATAAGGTTGAAATCCTGAGGTTCTGCCTTTCATTTTTTTTTTAGTCTGGTCTTTTTCATGGTGTTCCCAGTATACCTTGAGATCTTTTGCTGAAGAAATGCAGGATATGCAGAGYATGATTTTCATTTAAATAGATGTTAGCCAAGACCCTGAGAGCCAGAGATTTTTATAGAACCACTACACAAAATCTAGGCATCGAAGAAAAAAATATTGTGAACTTAGAAAAATTCACTCTCTTGGAGGATCTCAAGTGACCCAGTGTCTTTGGGATAGTGAAGATTTGAAGCTGGTGACATCAACCTGGAATTWAAACTGTTCAAGAGCCAGTACTTAGAAAGCTTGGATTTTGACATTTTTAAAGAGTTGTCATAAAAATACAGCTCAGTGACCATAACTCTTCCTTGTCAAGCTGGTGAGTATTTTATGCACCATGAAAATTAAAATGGGAATAAAACAGAACCTTCCAACCGTAGGCTGCAAAATAGATTAATAAAACGCTGCTGACTGAAATCTGAAAGGAAAGGTGCAGGGGTGATAACATAGGCCAAAAGGCCAAGCAAAACAAAGAGGATGAAGACAACAATACACAGGCTTACCAGGCTGGGAACTGCTTGATCAAGTTCCTGGAAAGCTTTCAATACCAGAGTTTGCAGGGTAGTGAGCTCGCTGACATGAACTGACTGGGGAAATAAGAGGTCTCAGCACCACCTAGGATCCAACCCTTCCCCTAATTGCTTACCAAATGAATTTATTTGCACTGATGCCTGGGGAAGAGGTGGCAATCCGGCTTCTCCATTCCTCTCAAGAGTTTGAGTCACAGCCCCTTCCCCGTTGACCTTTGTGGCCTGAAGTTTCGGACACAGCTCAGCTCTCCCCTTCTCCCTTGCTTTTCTCCTAAAGCAGCTCCTGTCTCCTGGTTGTGCTAATCGATGCAGTTGGGTCCCTCTCCATCATTCCTGCAGCTCCTGAATGGCCTTTCTTCCATCACATTTTTATGTCTGTGGCTTTGCAGATCCGTTCTGGAGTGGACACAGCTTCTACAACACATCTTCTACACATGGCTGTACACATGGTACAAAGCCCACTGTCCATCCGGACCCACAGCTGCCCTGAGGAAGCTCTTTTGATCCAACTTTGGGGGCAATTTTTATTTTATTTTTATTTTATTTATTTATTTATTTTTTGAGTAGAGGAACTCTAGCTGCATCCCAGAGGCCTGAGAGCCAGGTGTGAACAGCGCAGGACAGAGCAGAGAGTCTGGGCACGGGGAGGCCTGGAGAGGCACGGCTGTGCAGGACAGTGGTGCTAGGAGGACTCGCACTGCTCTGGGAATAGCAGGGAGAGGACAGCCAGCGGGCGCTGGGAAATGGGGCAGAAGCCAGGCACAGGTCTCCGGATGCGGAGTGGGAGATGGGTGCTGGCCAGGTGGGATGGGCTCTGGCCCAGCGGCTTGGGATCTCTGTCCTGGAAGAGACTGTGAGAGGGTTGTTATTGGAGACTGCCAAGACTCTCCCCCACTTCTCCGTTTGGTGTGGTGCCCTGAGCCCTCACATTTTTGCAAGCGCCAAATTCATTTGCAATGCTGATTCACACTCCCAGATCTTTGATTTCCCTGTTTTAATTTCCTGGGGGAAATATATTTCATAATAGTCACATGTTCTGAAGTCCTTATACAAGTTTAATTGACTGAGAAAGGAAGCCAATCCACGTTCTCCGTGTAGGGCTTTGCCTTTCAGTCATACTTACCCAGGAGGCTGTAAAAAGCTTCCTAGAAGCCCTCTTATAAAATCAATTGTGGAAGTGTGTGCTCAGGGAATTTACAAAGCATACTATTTACTCTGCTTCTCTTGAGCGCGCCTGTGTTTAGCCACCTTCCCATTTGGAGACACAATAACATGATGACAACCCGATAACAATTCTCTGATAAGGTGCTGTATCATCAGGACATAAAACTGCTATGCTGGAAAATACAAATGGGCCCCTCTCCAGTCGGTAACGATGCAAGATATTTCAATGAAGGTGTAAAGCTGCCTTGTAATGCACCTGTGGTAATTGCACAGGGCTGTGTACCCTGGGAGCCATTTCTTCCTGACCGCAGCTGGTGATCAGCATATGCCCGGAGCATGAGGTTTGATAGTCCTTTTATCCCAGCCAGTACATCTGCTGCCGCTGTCCATATCCATCTAAATGTCTAATAAAAAGAAATGATACTGAGCTATTTGCTTCAATAATATTCTGTGGTATCCATCAGGATGACGGGGCATTACAGACCATTGAGCGGATGAAAGGGAAGCACCGATTGAATAAAATTAGCTCCCCGGCAACTTAAGAATTAAGATGGGGAAGTTTCTGCCGGAGCCGTGGGTCATTAGCTCCATGTCAAGTAAGAAAGGGCTGTTGGCAAAGAGAAGGAGCGAGGTGTTAATAAATATGAAGACTTGTGCATGCACACACAATCCCATACCTGGGATTACCTTACCTGCTTCCCGGAAATATGTAAGGACAACTGACCCAGGGAAGGCCATCTAGAAAATAGCAAGAATGGTGATAGAAACCTCGTGTATGCAGGGAGCTGATGGTTTTAACTATGTCGAAGAGCAAGAACCTGTGTTATAGTCTGGTGTCCTCAGAGGCAAACCTCATAGAGGGGCCAAGGACTTGAGATATCCAGGGTCGCAACTGAGAAGCTCTCTGAGGGATTGCCCTACTCCAAGGCTGTGACATATCTCTAAAAGCTATTTGGATCCTATTCCCTTCTCTACAGCCACACATCAGTTCCTGTGACTCTAAGTATCCACTTACCTATGGCTTTTAGATTGGAGCAACATCCTCTTGGTCCCACAAACCAAGCCTCTCCTGGATCTGCTGAACTTTGTACCTCTCAGGCATCCCTCAGGGGCCTCGGTTGCCTTCTCAACAACTTGTCCTTTTTTCACCCCAGGCATGAACGTACTGGAGAGTTCTCCTTATGAGCCATTCATCAGAGGCTTTGATTACGTCCGACTGGCATCCATCACTGCAGGTAGGTGGGTGGGAAGATGTTSTTTTACAGACTCGTTTGAAGTGGGGTGCTGGCTGTGGGATCAAGATCTACAGACAAGGGAATCTTTTGTGGTCTCTTGCTGCTCCTTAAAAAGCATTGCATGGCTCAGGTCTTGCATTCATTTTTCCAAGGAGCTGTCTATGATTCCTGGACTAAGCTGTTGGTAGAACATGATCTCAGAAGAAGCACTTGTGATTTTTGTCCTTTGGACCTTTCATTCCCATACTATGAAGGGCTGGGGCTAAGGTAAGAGGCAAGAACCTGTGAGTCTAAAGCCATGTGAGCTGAGGTAGAAGAAGTTTTACTGTCAGATGATCCAGACTTCTTGGGAGCTCATCCTACATGAAAGATGTAAAGCAAGCTCCCCCACCTTTTTGTAAGGAGGAGAAAGAAAAACAGGGGAGGAAGGAAAGAAAGAAAGAGGGAGAGAGAGAGAAAGAGAGTTGAGCAGGAAGGTTAGACAGAAGGAAGGAAAATGAGGAGCCATTTGACTTGGAGTAGGAAGAGGAGTTCCTTCACCTAGCAAATCAGAAATTTGTATAAGGGCTGGATGTGACTGGTACCAAGAAGTCCCTGGTGGTTGCAAGGAATGAAAAACCTGGTCATGTAATTTCTGTCTTGTGCCTTAGAAACATCTCTCCTTGGGGATCCTCTGCTTAGACAGTTGAATGCAGATTGATCTTCTGTGTCTTTAGGTCACAGGTTGATGGAAGACTGTCCTATAAATTCTCATCTTCTGGTCTTTTTCCCACACCTTGTCTGTCAAAGGGGATGCTGACAAGCTTTGAGGAAGAGAAGAGGGGACAGCCAGGTCAATCAGTGTGTGCAGAGGATTATTGGGATGGGAGATGTGTCAGTCAGCCTCCACACGTGCTTTGTCTCAAGTCTCCTGAAAGCCGGAGGACAGCTTTCCTRTTGTAGGAAACAAATGCAACAACGGCACTTTCCCACCTAGCACAGCTCCTGGACTGTGTGCTTCTGCCTCTCCTGCTTGCCTCGACTCATGCAGGCCAAAGAGGCACCAAGGCGATTGATTCATTGTAAGGACAGAAGCAACGTGTCTGATGTTTCCTGCTCTCTGCCTGGGGTCACCAAGGTTTGGAGGCTTCTTCCTCAGCATTTTCAGAGTACCAGTGGTGGTTAGTGGCTTCTAGAGTGTGATTGGGAGGCAGAATATTTCCTCTCATGCCGTTTGGAGTTTAAGGTCTCTTAGGCAAGCTTTTCCATTCCCACATTACTTGTTTTGGCATCGTCCCTAACGGCTCGATGTGTTGAGAAGGGCCTCTTCCAATGAGGTAAGATTCTCCATACCAGGTGAATCACTTGTGTGATGCAGAAACGTGCTAGGTAGGTTACGGTTAGGTATTAGAAGGCACTTCCACATCAGTCACAGGGCCAAACTCTGCAGGCAAAAAGGTCAATAACCCAACCTACCAGCTCGATCCCAATCACAGCATTTAGCCCCATGCCCTGAGGGGACTCAGACCTGTGTTCTGCTCTGCATCATGTAATCCCCTTAATAAAGCAAGCAGAGCTGCTTGACACCCTTTATCCCCCTCGTGGGCATGAACTCTGGGCTCAGCAGTTAAAAGGTCAGTGCAGTAGCTATTAAGCCATCAATCACTAACATTGCAGCTGCCAACATGACCGAAGTTCAGCTCTGCTTATTCACCACAGCTGTGGGGAAGCTTTACCAGCAGTCACTTTTGTTACCGAATTACCTGTCTGGGAGCAGGTAATGTATTCTGCACGTGCCTCTGATAAGCTCTCCTGAAGCGCAGTGCGGTTGTTGACCTTCAGATGTCCTCTGATGGGATAAGGAGGGGAAACCATTAGCGATGGGAGTGGAGAGAAAGCAGCCAGGGCCTCCTTGTTCCCGCAGGGCAGCTGCAAGTTTCCCTCTGAGAGGGAAAGGGGGATGAGCAGTGGTCAGCCCTGAGATAGTGCCAGATGACAGCCGAGCTCTGCACGGACAGATGTGGCCAAAAGCAGTCCTGTTGCAGCTCTTCCCAAACTGGCACCTGGCTCTGGGTCGGGGCCCGGGGCTGGAGTGCACCCAAGCGAGCAAAGAGCAGCCTGTCCCTGCAGCCGGCAGATGTCTTCAGTCCCTGCAATGGCAAGGTACTTGCTAGGTGAAAACGTCCTGAAGCAAATTAACCCATCAGCCTTTGACAACCTGTCCAGGCAAGGGGAAGGGGGAGAGGTTCTCCCTGAACTCACATCTTATTATTGTCTCCACTTGACTGGTTTGAGCGTGGACAGTGAAGCATGCACAAAGCTGTTTGCTGGGTCATGGCCTTGTTTACCAGAGTTTCCCCCTTTTGCTGGAAGTCCTGCAGGGCTCTTCAGAGCGAAGAGAACTCCAGGGATGGGGGTACTTACGCATGGTTAACTCATTGACAGGTTTTTGATGCAGACTGAAACTGGCTGGGCAGCAAAGCAAATGGACCTGAAGCAGCAGAGGTATATACCAAAAGATTCAGCATCCATCTAGGGATATCAAACCTTTTGGTTTTATCTTTTTTTTTCCTATTTATACTCATCAATACCTTCTATAACAACATCTTATGACCTACTGCCTTGCATCTGTCCAGTGCCCAGAATTACAGGTTCAAGGTTGCTGTACGATCCTCTTTCAAATTAAAAAAAAAAAAATTCCTAGAAATGTGTTGAAACATAAGGTATTCACATGACTCCATGCCAAGCTACAGATATTTTAAATCCGATTTTACATAAATAATATATGGTCCCCATTAAAAATGTACAAATGGAATTACATCCCTCCACCTTAATCGTAGTAGTGATTTAAAAAGTACATCCTTCGTTGTTGCGTGGGAAGAGGAGAAAAGCTAGCATGTTCAGTCTGATTCATTAGCTGAATGGGTAATGAAATCGTTCCAAGTAACTGTTTCCTACACATTTGCTGACAGCTCCCCAGTGTAAACTGATGCTCTAACAATATTCATCTCTGGGCATTTTTAAAGGGAAAAATCTACGTTGTAGGAAGGCACAGAGCAAAAATTTTGCCCATCATAAAATAACTGCATAACTTGGAATTCAACTTCCCATGCACAGTAAACAGTCAAGACAAGAGGAAGGGGAAAATAAACAGCTAGCAGAAGGAGCATCTGATAGCATCAATGAAAATGAAAGAATGCAGCCAGTTTTGAAGCACTCAGAAAGACTGTCAATGTTTTAACACTTGTCAGTGATGATCGGCTGGCTTTAACTCCTGGCCAAAGATAGGGCTTGACTCTGCACCTGAAATTTATCATTTGGAGGATTTTTTCTGATGTGAAAAATTCTTCTCTGCTGGGTAGAAAGTCCTTCTAGTGTGCTTCAGGTCAAGGGCTTAATCCAGAGAGATGAAGAATGCCTTCGAATTCATTTTCTCACCAGCGCTTGAAGGACCCTCATCTTATCTCTTCTATCAGAAAGAGAGCCTAATGTCTTGACCGACTCCTGCCAGGGCTTCTGTAACATTTCCCCCCGTATAAAAGAGCCCTGTCTATCTCCAAAGTAGCCCTGAAATCAGTGTTATACAGATAGTCTTTCCCTCTCTCTTATTCCCCAAATTTGCAGAGAATGTTGTTGGCACGTAACCTCCCAGGACCTCTCTTTACCTACTGAAGAAGGAGTGTTTCTCATCAGCCACCACAGTTTTTGCTTTCTTTTTCTAATTGTTCCCCTTGCTGCAGGTTTTCACCCGCTTTCCCTGCGTACCCCCATTGCCCCCCTGCTCTCCCATACAGACTGCTAATCTTGGGCTCGGACTTGTCATTCTCCTCTTGTTTAAGCGGATGGAAATGCAGAGGAATTTCACCAAAGCCAATGAAGGGATGACCTTGTAAGGGTGTGGGGAGAGGCCCGCTGGCTCTGCGCTTGCAGGCAGGCAGCGTCAAGGTCCCAGAGGCATCAGGTTCGATCGTAGCTTACCTCCCACTGACTGCACAAAGGCAGTGCCAACGCTCAGGAGGTGTGCTCTGCAACACGTGGGTAAACGCAAAAAAATGCCAAAACCACACCTGCCCCTCTGGAGAGGCCGGAGGAAACTCACTGCACAGGGGAGCAAGAGCCACGTGAGCGAGACTGCAGTACAAGGGTTAGCGCAGACAACCCATGCACCAGGATACCTGTCTTTGCCACTGACTCAGTGTTCACTCTTGGGCGACTTATTTCTCCTTCGGAAAAAGAGGGTTGGTTAAAAAAGATCCAGTCATGCTGCTGGACCCAGTCTTGGCATGAGTATACAATCTTTCCGCTGTCTTCCCCAGGCCCTGAGGTGGTTAAATCATGATGATAAAATGCTACGAGATGTCCAGGGCAGAGCAAAGCCTCATTTTATTATACATAGGAGCCTGGTGGAGCAGGCTCTGAGGTGTGAGATTTGTCGTGTGTCCACAGCACCAGTTGGGAAAGGTGAGTAGGGAAAGCAGATTTGGCTCTGCCAGGACAAGGAGAGTGAATGTGGCCTTTGCCCTCCCCCAGCCTCTCCAGGAGGATGGTGGTCTCACCGTGGTGGCCATGAACGAGAGCAGGATGGGGACCAAAGTCTTGTTGTGGGGTGGTGCTGTCAGGAGGGAGGTGAGTGCTAAACCCCATCGGTGTCTCCTGCTCGTACCGCAGGATCCGAGAACGAGGTGACCCAGGTGAACCGGTGCCTGGACGCTGCCAAAGCCTGCAACGTGGACGAGATGTGCCAGCGGCTGCGAACAGAGTACGTCTCCTTCTGCATCCGGCGCCTGGCCCGGGCCGACACCTGCAACCGCTCCAAGTGCCACAAGGCCCTGCGCAAGTTCTTCGACCGCGTGCCGCCCGAGTACACCCACGAGCTGCTCTTCTGCCCCTGCGACGACACAGCCTGCGCCGAGCGCCGGCGGCAGACCATCGTTCCCGCGTGCTCCTACGAGTCCAAGGAGAAACCCAACTGCCTGGCACCTCTGGACTCCTGTCGGGAAAACTACGTCTGCAGGTAACGTTCATGCACTGGGGTTGCAGATACAGGGTGCACCGGGACAGATGTCCCTTGGCCAAGGCTGTGGCTCATGCTCCAGCGACAGCCGGGTGCCTGAGCTGCGACCAGCCGACGCACGGCGGGTGTAGCCGCTCAAAGGATCCCAGCTGGAGGCACCCAGAAACGTTGGCTGAGCCTGAGTGACTCTTTCTCATGAGCCGTGTCCTTGTCTCATATCCTGACATGGAAGGCCTTCACAGTTGGGAAATTTGAGAAATTTGTGCTGGAGCTTGAAAAGGCACTTTTCTGTGGGTTTTGGATTGGGTCCTAAAGAAAGACCCACTAGGAAAATAGAAGGTGCAAGCTAAGCAGGGATGGCATGTAGGATGCTTGCAGCCACTTTCACTGATCCATCTGTCTCCTACTGTCCATCTCCCACAGCCTAGGGCAACCTGCAGGAGCAGCCAAGCCACCATAAGTCACAGACCCTTGTAGATACCTAAAAACCCATGGTTTTCTTTTATTTGATTAGAAAAAAATAATCATAGGCATAAAAYATAGCCTTCTGCTGCATAAATTCTTGGCAAGGTTCTTGCTGGATCTTATGTGGTTACATGGGATCACCTGCTAACAGAAGCTCTTAGGGATGCCTTCGACTTCGTGACATTTCAACCAGAAGCAACGAGACATAGTTCAGTCCTAAGCATGAAAAGAAGGAGAAGTAATACCACCTCCTCTGCATTGACATCAGTGCGCTGCATGTGAGCCCCAGCCAGCAATCACCTGCAAGGCTGGATCGCTTAGTGCAACAGGGATCTCAGCGTCGAGGGGTCTCACTCCAGATCTACCATGTAATATATGTCCAGGGTGGTTTGCTCCTCCGTTTCCATTTAAGGCCTGTGCATGCAAGCATGCACAGACCTATCCTAATGTGCACACTCATATGCTTACCRTCTTAAGTGTTTTTTCTCTGCTCTGTTATTTTCACTCCTCTAGTTCTCAGAAAGCCTTTGGTATTCCAGAAGGTCAGTCCACCTACAGCTCTTTGGGCTGGAGCCCATCTGTCCATAAGAGGCATAAGAACATAAGAGCAGTTGTACTGCACCAAACCAGCGGCATTCCCGTCCCAGTGTCCTGTGTGCAACTGTGGCCAAGATTCTTGTGGAAGAACACAAAAACAAGGCTTGTGTAGGAAACTTCTGCCAGTACTCCCCCCAATCTTTAATTATTTTGGACTTGGAGACTTCCTGAGCTGTACTTCCAACAGCCATCCCCCACCAGGATATCATCTTTAAAGTAYAATGAAAAAAAATCACTTCTTTTCACAAGGGACAGTGAGAGCAGCAGCATGTAGCACATACTCTTGGAAGGGTGGACTGGTATTAATACCCTCTTGTTTCTTCTGGGAAGCATCCCAGAAATGCTGATGATCAAGAATAGCAAGCCACTGAGGTGAAGCTGACTCGGAAAGATGCAAATCCTCTCCCAGAGCCACTCTAGCTCTTGCTTGAAGCTTTCCCCCAGCTATCCAGGGAATCTGAAATGGACCGGTACTGCACTCTCCCTAGCAAGACAAGAGGGCCAGGTGGGAAAGAAGAGGTTCAAAGGGGAGAGCGTTGCTTCCCGGGAGGCGGGAAATCATTCCTGCAAGCAGCACAACTGTTAATTATCTGGTTCCTTGAATGCATAATATAAAATATTCTCTAGAGACATGGCTGGAGCAAGGGGTTGACGTGTGACCCGGTCAAAGCCAGCAGTGCAGAAACTGCAAGGAGAGCCGGGAACAAATCGCGGCACTTTGAAGAAATAGAGTAAAATACCATAGTGCTAACCCTGCCTCTGCTATTAAGTCTTCACTCAGCTTCTTCACAGTTGTAACCCCTTGAGTTCCCCAGCTTTGAGGTGTGGGGTCTACTAACGTGAATAGTGTAAAACCTGCAATTACCCTCCCCCATCCCCAAAATAATGCAGCAAAAATTGGGGCAAGAAGAGTTTGCCTGGCAATGGCACAGAGGGAGGGTGAGGGGGTTGGTGTGGGGCAGAATTGGGAGTGAAACAGCAAAAAAAAAAAAGAGAAGGCTGAGGAGGGGGAGAGAAATGGGCCAGAAAGTGCTAGTCAAAGTGTTAATGCTCGCAAGGAACACTACCAAGATGTCTGGAAGACAGAGTCTGTCTGGGAGGAGCAGTGTGCTCAATTTCCCGGGGCTGCCCAGACAGAGCAAACACTAGAGGTACTCTTTTCAGACACTGCAGGTGGAAGTCATCTAAAGGGCCCTCGTTTTAGGTGTCAGCAGTGCTAAGGCTCACTTGAGCTTCCTAAACAGCTCAAATGCCATGGAGATGCCTTAGGACAMCTTACCTGGCCCCCAGCTACCTGTCTAGATGAACCCAGGTCTCCAATAGGTCCTATGTCCTACCTGAAAGCCGCATGTGGATGTCTTGGACACCCTACAATGTCCAAATGCCACTAGATGATTATGTGCCAAAAATGGACCAATCCCTAAAGAATTAGGCTGCAAATAGCTGGCCAGCAGCTAGCTATTTCACAGACCTTATCCAACCATGGTAGCAGGATGCACCCAAAGTGCTGGCATGCCTGAATGAGGTACCTACTTCCCTGCATGGACTAGAGGGTCCCAACAAGCCCAGCATGTGTTACTTGAAGCTGCTTTGTGCTTTTTGCTGCTTTGACCCAGACAACGGAAAACAGGAGGCACAACCATCTGTGGTCAGAGTGCTACATCAAGCACCTCTTGCTCCATAGGCTCCAGAGCCCTATCCTCTCTGGAGACTGGGAGCCTGTAGCAGAGGAGGTGGCAGTGGCTCTTTACCTGATGATGGTTACTGCATTTCGTATTTGGGCCTTCAGACATTTCCCTTCGTCTAAAGATGACCTCAGCTATGTTGAGAGCATAATCTTTCAAGAAAGAGGAACAGGACTGGATGGATGCTCTTTTCAGCAAACTGGATTGATGCTCTTTTTCAGACCTAAAATAAAGGCTTCAGTCTCTAGGGGAAGTTATGCCTCAGCAGTCAGATAATGGTAACAGAGAACAAATCCTTTGCTGTCTGCAACAGCTCTTCCCTTGAAAACCAGCTTTACACATCAAAAAACAATGAAATATTTCTGCTAAGACTGGGCTTTTCTTGTAGGCCAAGAGGAAGCCTGTAAAACATTATCTATAACAACTCTCAATGTCTCCTCTCAGAGTGATAAAATGCACTTCTGGGTTTGTTTTGGGGGCAGAGCAGTATAAAACATGTGATATCTGTTCAAACTGGCTTAGCAATACCGTTGCGGAGTAGTAAATTTATGAACATGTCCCCTTCTGTACAAATGTATCAGTCGCCACCGGTGGCTCTGTGCTAATATGTCCCTTTTTACTCTCTCTCTCCTTCAGGTCGCGCTACGCAGAATTCCAGTTTAATTGCCAGCCATCCCTGCAGGCTGCAACCGGTTGCAGGAGGGACAGCTATGCTGCCTGTCTGCTGGCGTACACAGGGATCATAGGTAAGAGTCCATGTCTTCAGCAGGTCTTTCTCCCACCCCCTGGGTGGGAAACTTCTCCTCTTACTCTGGTCTACTACAATCTAGGAGGACAGCAGGGTGGACAGCTGAGATTGAGATCTCAGAGAGATGCTGGTCTTTAGGCAGTGATTAAAGAAGGAGCTTAAGCCACTAGCACGGGCTAACTTTAGGATAGCTGCAGCTGAGTGAAATAAACCATGCAGCAAGGGTTGCGGAAAGATCCTAGCTTCTATGTGAGGTACAGATAGAGGCTCAGGTAGCTGGGCTGTCGCAGGAATCTGCTCTGCTGGTTGTTCTCTGCTCCCGCCACTAGTGATGCTACTGGAAACCACAGTCCCCTGACACCTTGATGGCTTCAAAGGATAACAGATTGGGTTTTTGGATGCTGCAGAGACCCAGCTGGCAGCTGTTAGCATAAGCACAGCCAGATTCCAAAGAGAAGGGCCAATGGCCTTTGGACTTGGGCCATCCCAAGGTAGGGGTTAGACTGACAGCTCTTTGGATTTGGTTTCACTCCAATTTAATTCTTCCTTAGTTGTCTCTGACCATTCTGGAGATTTAGTTTGGCTTTCTCCATCACAATTTGGAAATTTCAACAAACATTCATACATGGTTTTTGAATACTATTAAGGAACCTGAGTTCCCAAGGGTTATACATTCCTCAAACTGATAATAAAAAAATTAATATACTGCAGACTTTGTCAGTGGTGGGGTGAACAAAAGAGATGCAACTGCCCCTCTTTTCCTCCCTGGGAACAAAACTGAGCTGTGACACCCGCACTTGAAGGATCGTCTTGTGCTGCTGTCATGGAGGGGCTCAGCTGAGGTTATGGACAGAGCAACCCAAGAAAGGCAAGGAGGAAAGTCATTATTGGTTCTTGAAGGAAGAAATACCAGCCTGTGGTAACACTTCTCCATCCTCCTGGCAGGCAGCCCCATCACACCCAACTACATTGACAACTCGACTTCAAGCATAGCTCCCTGGTGCACATGCAATGCCAGTGGCAACCGGCAAGAAGAGTGTGAGAGCTTTCTGCATCTCTTCACCGACAACATCTGTCTCCGTGAGTACTTGCCCAGCACATTGCTGCTCTGGCAGCATGTCCCACAAGCTGGTGGAGCTGCTGGGTTCCCTATAAGGGGGAGTGAGAGTACAAAGGTATTCATGGCACAACCACTGCCCTGGTCCTCAATACTATGTAGGTGTCCAGTTCCCATGCTTTCAGTGAAGGAGCTCTGAAGATCCTCAGAGATGCATTTAGGTGAGGCAGTCAAAGGGTGGAGGAAGAAATGGGGACAGGGAGACAAAGGGACTTCCTCCACCTTGCACAGTCAGGGAGAGTTGGTGTGATCACATCCCATATCTCCTGGTTCTGAGTCTGGACATCAGCCAAGATAAGATACTGACAGTTTGATTCCAAAGCCTACTGAAGCCTAAGAAAGCATCCCAGCCCCTGAAAAGGCCTTGGTCAAGGGTCTGCTGGCTTTGTCTCTAAAACAGATGTTCAAGYCCTTGAAAGAGCCAGGAAAAGTGACTTCCAAGAGTAGGCACTCTGGAGGCAAACTAGAAAAGCATCTTCAGCCCCCAAAAAGATGACAAGTGTTGAGGATGTCAGAATTCATTAATGTCCTAGAGATGACACATGCTCCATCCAGCAGCTGTGCTGAGGCCCTGGGACTGTCACACTTTAATAGACTTGACAAGGAGAAGTTTCCACACTAAGAGACTCTTCTTCACCTACATTTTGCTGCGATCTTGTAACACGGCCACAGTGCACAACAGGAGATGTTTCTTCTTTCTCCCCCTCAGCCAAGCCAGTTCCTTCCACAAAACAGCAATGGTCCTGTAGTTAGATCAGTAGCCAGTTGTTGCATGAGTGCCATGTGTCATGGAGCCTGGATAGCAGCCTTTCTTCAGGAGCTGGTCTGAGATACATGCAGAGGCAGGGAGGACAATATACTGGCTGAGGCAAGAGTGATTGGGAGAAAAGGGAGTTTCCTCCTCTTTGGGATAAATCTCTTTTTTCCCCACAGTGGAAGAGCAGGGAGACAAGAGAACATCTGAAATGGGTGGAGAGAACAAGCAGACACCTAAACTCTGGTGTCCAAGTCTTGGGAGGCTTTCAGGTCCCTTTGGTTCAGGAGACCATTTAAGATAGGTCTTGTTGAATGATGGTCCTGTGCGACTTTGCCTCCTCCGTGTTGAAATAACACCATGTGCTTAGTGCAGGCCTGTCGTGATCCCACCACTTGAGTGAGGGATTGTCTCTTTCATGTTGTGATTTTGCCCRCCAAATGCCCTTCTAGGCCTAGCACCCTCCTCCCTGCACTCCACGGTGTCACAGACCATGTTTCCATGAGGACAGGCTGGGGACGCTTTTTGCGCACCGTGATTCTTCACGGGGAAAGGCTTCACGACCCTGAAAGACCTTACTTCCACTTCTCTGCATCCCACACACCGGCTGTCCTCTTGGACATTTGAGGATGATGGCAGTAACTGGATGGTCCATGGTCGTGAAGGGAATTCAGATGTGAACACCTGCTTCCTACCCCTGGGCCCTTGATTTAGGCATATGTAAGGATGGTTGTTGTCATTCTAGTGGGACTTTCCACGGTAGGGGCTGAAATGACTCAGAGTGAGACCCGTGTCCCCGTGGCAGCGAGGTTCATAGGAGGGGTGTTAACCTCGCTGTCACTGGTGGGTGTCGGGTTGCCTTGGCTTACATCAGCCCAGCAGACGCACTGCTGCCTCTCTCCCTGCTTTGCAGAAAGTGGTGTTTACAGCACTAAGCAGGTGTCGTAAGAGGAGGTCCCACACGTCCTGGGAGAAGCCAAGGGAAGGAGGACAACAGCAGCTCCAGCCTCCAGAGGGCCAGTCGAGACTCACCACTCCCCCCGGCCAGGAGTTCGTTGCTATCCATGGGTGGTCCACACTGTATTTGCCAGCCAGGGAGGAGGCTGGAGGAGGGATGTGTATGCTTTGCCTCAGAAACAGTGCCCTGATGGCACTTCTCTCTCTCTCTTTCTCTGTCACACAAAGAAAATGCCATCCTGGCCTTTGGCAATGGGACCTACCTGAATGCAGCTGTGGCCCCATCCATCCCCCCCACCACACAGATGTATAAGCAGGAGCGAAATGCCAACAGAGCCGTGGCAACCCCCAGAGAGAACAACTTCGAGCAGCTCCAGCCCACCAAGGTAGGAGAGGGCTGATCCAGCCCTAAGAGATGCTTGACCATGCTCATGCCTCTTCTACACCTTCCAGCCCTCCCCGCCTCAGCTCCTTCCCTCTTCCACCCTTCCAGCCCTGTGCACATATCCAACCCCACCTCCATCTCCTAGACTCCCTGACTCACCCTTTTCCTCATGCCTTGGTGTCTCCTTGCCCTGCTTCTAACCATAGGGCTATGCTATCCTTTGCCTTGACTCCCCTCTCCCATGTGCTCTTACCCATCTCTTTCATTTCATGGGTGCTATGGAGAGATGTGGTGGTTTTTTTAGGAGTACCGGGAACATGGGCTCTTCAGGAGTGAGTGAGGAATGSGAGCCAGGACACATGGGTTCTGCTCTTTGCCCTCTTGCAGGGTGGCCACAGGACTTCATTTCAGCGCCCCGGCACTCAGTTTCCTCCTTTGTCAGATGAGGATCCTGGAGGTCATATTACGAGGCTTAACTGACCAAAGTTAGCTAAGCATTGGAAAACCGCAGTGGAAAGTTCCTAGTCACCAGTGAATTGTTAGTATTAAAGTAATATTAAATTAAGATTATTATAAAATAAATAACAATGAGATTAATTTACTGACAATGACAGTAACGTGCATTAAATATTTTATTATTAAATAAAAAGCAATGATGACCTTGATTTACTGCCCACTAGACTAATATTCAGATTGAATTATTTTACTATTGAATAATTAACAATGACCCTGATTTGCTGAACGTACAGGTAACAGAAGCCGTCAGTTAACTAGACTCCAAGGACTGAGCGTGGGCTTTGTGCTGGGCTAACTGACACCTTCAAGAAGCTTCTGTATGCAGGTTTTTAAAGCCCTTTCCCTGTTTCTTTTGCTGGGAAAACACCCAATTCACTTCACTACGCTCTGCTTTCACAGAGAGGTTACCAGGTCTTGCAGGTGACCAGGAGGAGCAGAAACATGACCTCAGCTTCCCTCACTGCTTCTCAGGGTGTTGACAGTCAGGCACAGCACAGGGATGCATTCCTCAGGCCATAAACTCATTTGCAYCCAGAAGACATCTAAGACCTACCTCTGGCCAGCGTTCCCCAGCACTGTAGCCACTAGCCAACACGCCATGGCCACCTCCCAGTGCCTCTGCCCTTCGGGTGAAGGACTTGGTCACACAGTGGCACAGCTGGTGGATGGCTGCTTTGCTGGCTGGCTGTTCCCTGTGCAGTGGGGGGTGACACCTAGGGCAAGAGGAGATCCATGGGGCCAGAGACATGCATGAGAAACTGGGCTGGCRAGCTAGCTCTGGGGTACCGCTGTTCCTCGGCTACATAGGTGCTCAGAGAAGAATGATCTTAGTGCAACCCAAGTGGTGGTCCAAGGCCCAGACCCTGCACTATGAGCTTTTGTCCCGGCCATCAGCTGGAAGCAATGGAGAGGCTATGAATCTCCCTCACCATTTACAGTCCAACCCAGGCAGGCTGATGCTGCTGCAACTGGCAAGTGGGGAGCAGGAAAAGAAGCAGCTGCGGTCACCAACGGCCCTGCCACATCCCCAACCTCTGCACATCCCTCTGTGTTGAAGTGCGAGAGCTGTGGGACTGTGGGACCTGTTGACATTGCAAGGAAAATAGTGGAGTCAGGCCCTGACTTCGGACTCAAGTCCAAACCCAGGCCTGGTTTGACGTTCATTGGGGTTGGGTGTCCCTGGACCAGAGGAGGAAAGCTATGATGTACCAATTTGGCCATCTGCTTCCCATCTTCATAGCAGTGCAGAGCCTTGGCTCTTAATCATCTCAGTGATAAGCTAATGCAAACATGGAGCTCTAGTAGAGCAAATTTTCAGCCATAGATGTCAATGCACTGTAAAAAGAGAACGGTGCCATTTGTCTCCAGAGTATAGATGCCCTGGGGTAGGAGTCAGTTGCTTAAATACGTGTGCTGTGTTTTGGAGTAACCCACCTGGCTCCTGGCCACGGCTGCAGAAGGATACGAGGGCTCGGTGAAGAAGATACCTACATGGCTATCCTACATGCCATCCTCACCACCTGATGTGTAACCCCATCACCCTGACAGAGGAACAAGTCTCGGGGCAGTAGCCAGGCTGGCAGCAGCTCTTCTGTCTCTTGCACCCCTTGCCAGCGCTTTTCCCACGTGGTGACCCTAACATACATCACGGCACTCGCACCGCCTTCACTGCTGTCTTCAACAGAGCTGAGCTGGCCTCAAAATCAGAGCCAGGGCTTTGATACTGGCTGCTCCGGCTCCCTTCGCCTCTTGCACCCGCATGCAAATAGGAAGGTTGCACACTCGAACACCGCAGACCTCAAGCGCTAGCATATGAAGTAGTTGTCTTTATTCTTGCATTGCTCAGCGGGGTTGAGGCAGGGAAGGAACGTGCCGCTCACCCCTGCACTGCCTCCTTTCTCTTGCAGGTGGCCGGAGAGGAGCGACTCCTCAGGGGCTCCACTCGTCTGTCCTCAGAAACCTCCAGCCTGGCAGCTCCCTCCCGCCTGGCAGGCTCTCAGCTGCAGATGTGGCTTTTCCCAGCTCTCGCCATGCTGAGCCTGTTTTTGATGTGAAGCAGGGCGGGCACACGCCAGGCAGTGACTCTCCTTGTGTTGGTTCCTTTAAAAAACAACCAGACAAGCTACTTTTCTGGGGGAAGGGAGAAGGGGGTGGGATGGGAAGGAGAGGTGAGCGTGTAGGCATCCCTTCCTCCGCCTCATCCGTCTGCCAATTTATTTGATTTTATGAAATCAGCATCATTGAAACCAGCTCATTCTTGGTCGTGGCCACTTTTCCACTCCACAGCTTGGTTGTTGTCTCTCCAGCTCTCTGCGGATGGGTTCAGAGCCACTGACAATTCCCTGGAAAAAGCTCAAAGTGAGAGTCAAGCCAAGAGATGAGACCTGCAAAGGAAATGCTTTTGCCTGCCCCAGATAAGAGGGGAATGACTTTTGATGGATGAGCTGTCAGGAAGTTTCCCGAAGCCCTGACTCATGTTGGGGGTCTCCTGAGAGGACACGTCAAGTTATGTGTAGTTCAGATCATCTCCAGGATTGCCCAGGACCCAAAGAGCAGCCTGTCTGATTCAGATTGAAGAAACCAGATCCCCTGGTGAGAAGGAAGATGATTTTGTTCATCAAAGAGGATCCTGAAGCACCTCCGGGGTGGAGCAAATGGCCATGCTATGCAGAACTGGTTTGCTGGGTTCATCCACACATTGAAAACGTGGCCAGCGTGGAACCAGTGCGCATCTCCAAGCTGTGACGTACCCCTTGGCCCTCCTTTTAGGGAAACGTGTGTCATGTATTGATGGTGTTCAGGAAGAAACACGTGTGTTGCGTTTCATTTATGGCTGACTTTCTTCATGTCCCAACCCTAACATCTCTTTTTACTGGTCCTGTGAATTGTTTGGGGTAGGTGGGGTTTCTTTTTGTCACATCCGAACAGCCAGAGGCTAATACTGTTCCACTCCAAGCTAACCTTTCTCAGCGCAGGATAAACGCGCGAGCCCACAGGCAGGACTTGATGTGAGCGCAACGTAATCCGTTCTCGTGTGCTGCCTGTGCATCTGCCAGTCTTGCAGAGAGACAAAGGATGTTGAGTCGGGGGGATTTCGTTAGTCACTCAGTTAAGAGACAGGCTAGAAAAAAGTTTGCCACATACCACCTTGGGGACATAAAAATCCAGCCAATTTATCAAAAGGCTGAAGCACTATAGATGTTGTAGGCAGGGAGTGGGTTGTTACAGTTCCCCTTGCTAAAGACTAGCAGAAGCAATTGCTTGTGTTCATGTTAGCACTTTAAAGCAGTTGCCTCTTATTAAGTGCTAATTGCTCAGCAAGAGGTGGTTTAAGCAAAGGCTGGTTAACTCACCCATCTGGACTACAAGCAGAGCCTGGTTGAAGGCTAAAAACAAATGTCTCTCTGACCACTCAGAGCCCAGGAAGGTAAAGGACTCAAATACCTTGGGGTATGTGAGCATTCAGGGGTCCTCCTTCGAGGAGCTGAGCTGAGGTGTCACTGCACCTGGTCGGGGAGCTGAACTTGTTAGATCAAGCTGAGAAGGAAGATGATAAAGAAGGGTGGGAAGGTTTCCCTGGGCAAATGCCTAAGCAGACTGTCTGTCCACGGGAGGCACAGGAATGGGTCCTGAGTGTCCATGAGTGTTTGGGCCTGGGATTTACAGCAGCCCATTTGTTCCTTGGTTTACACTCCTCCAAGAACAACTTTAGYTCCTTAGCGTTTGGATGTCTAGAAAGGCTTAGCAGCAGCTGATGTCGCAAAGGGAATGAGAGATTTTTCCAAAGTCCACTGCCCTTTCTTCCTTTTCCCCACAGAACACTCTCCGTTGCTTTAATGCTTCTGATTTTACTGAGAAATTCTTGGGGTTTTGATCCAATGTAAAACCATCTGTGTTTCCAAATGAACACGTGTGGATGTGAGACATGCTGAGAAACCTTCCTGGCTACTTCTGTCTGAGGGTTTGTTCTTGTGAGGACCTCAGGGCTGTGCAAGGGATCCTGGAACATCTCGAGAACCATGTCATGCTCACAGGGGTACCAGGTCACACCTTGAATTGAAATGTTCACATGAAATTTTCAGTTCCAAGAGGTTTACCCAGCATCATAAAATGCAGCCAGGGAAGCAGCCCTACAGCGAAGGAAGTCTCCGACTTCCCTTCAGAGTGCCACATCTGTGCACTAAGTTGACGTGAACATTTCCCTTTCATGTAGGGCGTTGATGTTCCCCTGGTTTCTGGAAGACCATGGAGACATCTGTGCACTGAGTGACAGGACTATTACTTGCACCTCTGCAAAACTTGTGTCTTCTAAACCACATATGAGAAAGTGATTAAACCCTGACTGTCAGCCCTTCAAAGGCAAGGAACTACCTCAGCATCATGAGGTCACGCTGTGAATTGCCTTCCTCTGTTGCTTTCCTTTAAAGTCCTGTAGTCATGCCCTGCTGTTCTACACACCTGAGCCCAGCATGCTGGGTCTCCGCCAGCCTTTAATCTTCTTGGACGGGTTGAATTTCGGTGTAGGACTTGCATGTGAGCAGTAGCTGCTTTCCAGGAGTACCCACTCCTGCAGTCTCTCACAACTCCACTCTAGTGTCTCTTACAACTCGCTGGTGGTGATGTTAAAATGCCACTTTGCCGTTTCCTTCTCTGATTGACAGAGCCAGAAGCAGCAGATTTTTTTTCTTGTTGTTCAGGATAACTGGCAAACCCACTTCAGCTCTCCTCTAAGACTGGCGTGCTGTGAAAAATAGATGTGAGGACTCCTAGTCGTAGACTACGGGGGATGGAGGAGACCTCCAGAGGTTACCTAGTCCATTGCCCTTTCCCACAGCAGGGTCAGGGGTCTGTTAACATTTTTTGGCAGATATATCTCTAACCCAGTTTAACAATTCTGGTGAGCAGAGATGTCGCCATCTCCCCAGGATTTATATTTCACTTCAGAGATTCCTTAGGATGTTAGAACCATCTGTAAGCATCGCAGGCCAGAGAGACCTTGATTCCTATTGCAGTCTCCTCTCAAGACTTCCCTTGGGGGAGGATGGCAGACCAACAGCTAAGAGTGCTCCGAGGCTGTGAAAAGTGACTGCCAACTACCATGGATCGTATCGCAGAGGCTTTGCGTGAGAAGGTCGAAAACATCCCTCATTCATTTTCAAACAAATCAGACCGTTTTCCCGCTCAGTCCTCCTTGGCCATGTCCAAGACTGACATCACGATGCCATTGAAGTCGTCTCTCCTCAAATCCTCATGAGTGATAGACTCCAGGCATTAACAAGTCTCAGAGGGGAAACCTTCAGAGGGTGTTAAGCAGCAGTACTGGGAATTGCAATGGTTTGAGCCCTGTGGAAATAAGCAACAGGCTGGTGCCAGTGACAGCAACGATCTGTTGGGGTCCCTGTAAAAATCACATAGTGAGTGTGAGCAGGTCTCTGCCATAGGTGTTTCTTCAACRTGCCCTTGTTTGTGGGACCTCAAAAGCACCTCCACAGTTGCAGCTGCAGATCTGAAAATACTTGGCTTTTCCTCAAGCTTTGTCCTGAGCTATGAGGTTGGAAACAGCATCCTTCAAGCAATGGTCTGGGCCAGCTCTTGCTCGCACAGTTGTGTCCCCATAAATGAAGGGCACAAGGCATAGAGTAACGAGCCTGTCGCCCCGGCAGGAAAGAGGCGAGGGGTTTGGAATGGGCAGCAATATTGCATCTGATTAAAAAAAAAAAAAAAAAAAGCAAAAACTGCATGACTATCTAATGACCATTTCACCCTTTTTGGCAATATATAATGTCCACCCTCCCTCAAAAGCCCATTCACAAATCAAATTTTGCAAAAAAGAATGTTTTTTGAGCAGTACATTCGCATGCACGCGCGCACACACACACACACACACACACACACCATTTCCCTTCCCTCACGAAAAGTCAGTATTCTTTTGATGAAACCTCATCTCTGTTGAACTCTGTGAAGTGACCCAAGGATCTTCATTTTCATCCTCTTGACTAACCACCAAGCTCATAGCAGCTGCTTGTAAAGCAAAAGGACTGAGCGAGCCAAGAGAAAGGGAGACAACTTTTTAATAATTACTCCCTACTTGGGGACTTTCGTAAGCACAAAGAAGAGTCGTTGAAAAAAGAAACCAACAAAACCAACCAGCCAAAGTTTCCGTAGCCACCGAACTCTACTTTCTGGCTGCTCAGCACCATTCCCAGTGGTCTGGCAGTTCCTCACACCCTGCAAGCCTGTGAAATTTTGTGTGCACACATTTGTCAAAGCGAGACAGCGGGCAGGGAGGGAGACATGGCAGCGGGGAGCCGGTGTCGGAGCAATAACCCCATGGTGGCAGGGTGATGCTCAAGGCTCTGTGTGTGTGTGTGTGTGTGTGTGTGTGTGTGCACGCGCATGCAGGGGAGAAGGGGGTGGATGGCTGATGCCTGCCTGTGCTGCTGGGGTGTAATCTGTACTTATCTCTTCTGTAAGCGTCAGTATTCAAAAATATCCATGAATAAAGCACACATGCATTTTCCTGATGCCCTGCTCCCGTCTGCGTGGCTGGGCTGTCCATGCTGATGGCCCCGCGGTGGATGCCCTCCACGCACTCCGGTCCCGYGCCATAAGGGCAGCTCTTGGCAGTGGCCGTGGGAAACTGGGGAGGGGGGGAAATTTTGAAGGTGGGTGGCCGAGCAGCAGGGCTCGGAGTGCACTGCCAAGACCCAGACTGAACCACTTCACACAAATCCCGGTGATAGGATTGATAATGACTCTCGTGGTGCCTGGCTAAAGAGCACCACCAGGTCCCACAGCAGCAGCCTTCAGCGTGAGCCAGTGGACATGCTGCAAAATGCAACCCTTGAGATGTGACAGCCCTGCAAAAAAACCCCCCCAAAGATGCATAAAATTGATATTAAATAAAACTGAAGCCCATGCCTAAACACAGAGTTAAGCTAAGGATACGAGCCGGTGGCAGAGGAGAGATCTGGGGCACCCACGGGAATTGTCCGCGGGGAGCAGAGGGCTCCTTCTTGCGTGGCAGCCACCTGTCGAACAGAGCAGACACCAAGGCAGGGGGAGATGTTCATCCTCGCTAGCTGCCCAGCAGCAACGGGAGCTTCGGTAGGTGGTGGGGGAAGGAGAAGGGAACCCGCGGTCGTTTCTTAAGCTGGCGCCCCTGCGTTTGAATAATGATGCACGGCCTTTCCAGGAAACGAGGTGGCTTATCTGGCGATTTACGAATGAGAAGCCTGGCTGGGTGCAAACCTGGGCGCATTAATAAATGGAGGAGGTGCATGAAYTACTCAGCCTGTTCCTGGTGCCTGCCCACGGCAGGAGTACATCTTCCCGCATCGCCCTGCCAAGCCCGTGCCGCTGGGGTGGGAGGGACAGCCCAGCTCCTGCAAGCCCTGCCGGCACGAGGAAAGAGCACCCATATGGCTAAAATTTCCTTTTCTTGCTCCGCGTCACCCCTTCTAGCAGTGTCCGTGGGGCTGGGATGTCATCTCTGAGACCGAAGACCACTAGCAGCTCTGGTGCAGAAGTGAGGGTGAGTATGGAGGCCAAAAGCCATCACAGCTGTGAAAAATGGGGCTTTGTGACAGTCCGGCTGTGCTAAGGGGGTTCCCAGGTCAAATAACCTGCACGCCGAGGCACTTCGTGACTTTTTCACGCAACCACAAACAAGGTAAAACTGGGTCTTTCAGCACTCAGACACACACACACGCACGCACGATGCAACCTAAAAACACTTGCAGCTGCAAAGGTTGAGCTGAGAGAGGGAGTGAAGTGTGCAATCAAAGCAGATGCTGCTTTAATCTGTACAAAAGTTTTCAGCAGGGAAGGAGAGAGATTTAAAACCACAGGCAAGTGTAAATGCATCTTTCCCCGGTTGTTGTTGTGGCTTTATTCTAAACAGTAAACAGGGTCCCGCTCACAGCATGGAAATGTACTCGGTTAAAGACTCGTTGTGCGTTATGCCATGGAAGAGCTGCGGCATTTACCTTCATCTCACCTTACGCCAGCGCAGAACAAAACAAAATAAACCACGTGACAAGAAAACCTCTCTTGCTGGCTGTGAGCTGCAAATCCTTCAACCCTGGCACTGCCCACGGGGTGCTGCACGGGAGCTGGGAGGAGCGCCGCCATCCTGTCCTGGCTCTGCTGCCCTTGGCCCCCGTCACCTCCAGCAAAAGCTGGTGATAACGTGTCCGTCAGGAGGAGCTGAGCCTCTGCCTCTAGGGAAAGTGAGCCTGAGTTGTGCTTGACCATCCACGGGTCTGGCATCAGATGATTTACGACTAGAAATCAGGGACAAACAGTTAAACACAAGGTCAACTTACCAAGGTCATGGTGACTCTCTGGACCTTCTCTTGGGCAACGTGCTCTAGGTGACCCTGCTTGAGCAGGGGGCTTGGACTAGATGATCTCCAGAGGTTCCTTCCAACCTCAACCATTCTGTGATTCTGTGACCTTCTCCATCCAGGCTGAGCGCACTCCTGTGAGATAGACTAGTTCAACCATTGCTCTGGGTGCAGAAGTAGTAAGTTTGGGAAGGTCCCTGGCTTGTTGCTACAGAGCAAGACAAACTAGATTATCCCAACCACCCCACCAGGGCCAGAAATCACAGGTGAGCCCCAGCAACAGCTGGATTTCAGTGGTGACCCCACACTGAAAGAGCCCGCTAGACTCTCAGGGTTGCATGACTCTGTCCATGCTCCTTGAGGCTACGCTACAGGGCAGCGTGTCCTCATTTGGTCATCACAGGGTGAAGCACAGGGCTCGTTAGACCATTTCTGCTTCGAGTTGTCGCAAGGAGTTGCAAAGATGCCCTGTAAATCATCCTAAATTTAAGCAGACAACAGCTTTTGGAGCAGCAACTCCACCGATAGCTAGAGGGTGCTTTGTTTGACCCTCATTTCTATGATCCTCCAGGGCAGGGCCTGGTTGTTCTCGGTACCAGCCGTGCGTGGGACAAAAGCCAGCCCCGCTCCCTAGTCCAACCAGGGATGACAGTCAGGGGAGGGGGGCAAAAGCAGAAGCAAGGCCAAGTGAAGTGATTTGCTCTGATTCCCAGGAAACGAGTTTTGCTACCATTGGACCATCCAGCCTCCAGGGCAACGGCAAACTTGGGAGCATCAGAGGGGTTCGAGGAGGAGAGACCTGCAGGCAGGATCGACGAGGAAAAACGAGCCATGTCGTGCTGCGGCTGCAGACGCAGCACAAGTGAAATTCTGCAGCTGATGTACAACTGCTGCGAGGAGAAGTTTACAGCAGAAACAACAATTTACCATCCGTTATCTCAATGCAAACAGTACTAATGTGCTGATAGGGGTGGATGCATCTCGCTTTGGTTATTAAAATGTTGTCTTTCCTTGCTGACTGCAGAAATGGCTGATGTTAGCCAAAGGGAAGTACTGCAGAATTAGCTCTGACATGAAAAATGTTCAAAGCACTTCTTTATAAAGAGAAGTAGAAACGATTTCTGTTAGGAGCGGGGATCCCAGGGAACGTGGCGACGGAAATACTGCCGGTCACGCTGTTGGAGGCACATTGTGGCTGCAAAATGGAACTGAGACCTGATAAAATAGTCAGCAAGCCGCTGGTAGGATGGATGGGGAAAGGCGTACATCAGAGATATCTCAGTGCTTTGCTTCCATTCCTCTTCACAAAGATGCTTCGTGATCAGCTGTCGCAGTTCGTTCCTCCCCGTTAAACCTTTGCTTCCAAACTAATTTCAGGGGCAGGCACGAAGATCAGGATTGCCTAAATCCAGCTGCCCCTCAGCAACTCTGTCACCACCAGCGGGATGGGATCAGAAGAGGTCTTTGGCCCCACGGGCTGTGTGCACACGCAGAGCTGCGCCGCTGGCTGCGGCTCAGCAATGCACAGGAGCAAGATGTTATCATCATCACTAGAGCCAGAGTGGACAGAGGCACTTTTGGCAGTGTTTTTTGGCTAAATTTCCTGCAGATGTGGCTTCTGGGAGATAGCCAAGAAGGTCCTACCGGGAAGTCAGGAACACAGAGGAGGCATGGGGGAAAGAAGGGTCAGATCTCACATCCCTGGAGAACACACATATTCCCACTGCAGATCCCGAAAGAACGAGGTCATTTGGACAGTCAAAGATTGCTCTCCTGTGTCAGCAGGGATCTGGGGATAGATTTTACTTCCCCTAAGATATCCACAGTCCAAATGCCAAATTCTGAGCTGATCAGGGACTCCAGAGTCAACAAGGCAAAAAAAAAAACCCCAACTGTCCAAGGACAGCATGGATCTGACCTTATTGCTGGCCCCAGACTGATGATCCAGCAACCCATAAACACATCAGCAGGTCCCATAGTTGCCTTACTAAAAGATCCCCCACCTACTTTATCTTACGCCTCTGAAATTGCCTGCCAGTTATCATTTTGCCAGCTGATCCCCTGTTTTGTTACTTCTTAATTAGTTTAAAAACACAAGGAGGAGTAACACAAATTGATTTTTGCCAAAACAATAGACTGTTAGTTATTGCGCTCAGGCTCATTGTGCGCCTTCCTTTTCTTCCCTCTTCTCATTAATTGGAAAAGTCAAATGTTTGTGCTTCCACTGTACCAAAAGGCGGTTTTACAACAGACCAGTGATGTGAAACCCATCCAGGAGCTGCCAAGAACCCCGCCTTCTACTTGGGCAAGGAGAGATAACACTCTGCCTCCAGCCCAGAATTTCTGTGGGGTGTTTGAGTTAAATTGATTGCTTTTAAAAAGACTTCAAATTGCCTCCCATGTCCAAAATGAACTTAAACTAGCATTAAAACCACTGTCCCCTGCCCACTCCATTTCAGGTCTGGCCACACCACGCTGTGGTTTTGGACCTGCCCGCTTAGAGCGACTCTACAGCAACTTCAGCATCCAAGTTTAATACTATGGGATGAAGTAGCACAACGGTCTTAGGAGACAGCAATGACTGAAACCTTCATGGTCCATAAACGCCAGGTTCAACTCTGCTTCATCTCAGCAATGCTTAATTTCAAAGTTAAGGAAYGACATAAAAATAAATGGAGAACGACGGACTGCGTCGCTGCAGAAATTCGTTTGGATGCTGGAACGTGCTGCACATGGGCTTCCAAGGGGTAGGAGATGATAGGTCACCTCCGATTTTGCTCTCCTAGCTTTTGTGTGCATCTGAAACAGCAGCTGGCTCCAACATTTGACACGCTTGCAAAATCAGTAGCAAAGCTCCAAACTCCACAGCTGTCAGATTTCTTGTCTAATTCAAAGGAAGTAGCAGTTTACTGGGAAAATTAGTAGTGAGAAGGGACTGAGATTTTAATTTCTCTTCAGTTTATTTAGACCCTGAACGCAGAAACCATGAGCTGTGGGGCAGTAATACAACCATCTGAACTGAAAGGACAAGAACTGCTGCTATTACTGCCCCATGCAACACTTTCTGGCTTTCCTGCAAGCTCTTACAGGAAGGACAAGTCTCGCTCCAGGGCATAAGACGCTCGATTCCTTACGGTTTTGTCTAGTGGTTGACTGACCTTATCAAGAAGACACAAGCACTCTGGTTGGGTCATTTATAAAGGTTTGCTCTCCTGTACCGTCCTCTGTGGGGCTTCTCTGGTGCCTTAGGGAAGCAAATACCATTTCCTTTAGAGACCAGGCTGTCACACCCAGAAGGACCAGGTGATTCATGACAGCAAGGATTAACAATCCTGACACTGAAGAGCTTGGAGCAAGTAAGTTATGTGTTTGGCCCTGACCATCCTAGGTGACCTGCACGTAGGACAAGTCCCTTCTCCCCCACAGTTAAGAATTTGACCTCTTTAGGATGTTTCTCCTTTCCACAGCCCTTCAGAGACAACTTTAGGAGGATCACAAATGAGGCTATTCCCTAAGGCACTTTCCCTCCTAACTGGAATTGTAGGCAGAAAGCCAAACCACTCCAGAGGAGGTTCACCTGGCTTTTCATCTCCCTGGGTCTCCTGCCCCATCAACAGCAAGCTGAGGAATCACAGCTTCTGCAGATGAGGAATGCAGAGAACAGAGGGCCGTGGAAAGCTGTCCTCCAAAGAAGGTGGTCGTCTTCGGGTCTCCAGCTCTCTTGTGACCTTGTTCTCCAGGGAGAGGATGGCCTGGCACAGCTGGGAGCAGAGCCTGCTTGAGGAGACACCAGTCAGCAGCGCTAACGCCCCCAGGTTCACCGCAACCGTTCAACCAGCGAGGACACCATGAAAAGTCACCCTTATCCCAGCCAGGGCTCTTTGCAAACATCTCAAGTTACTGCTTTATTTTTCTTCTGCCTATTTTAAGAGAAGAGGGAAAAAAGCAGAAAGCAAATGAAAAAACAAAGTTTTTTTTTAACCAGATCATCTACTTTTTATTTCAGAGGAAAGATTTTCATTATTTACTTTTATTTATATACATGTACTTCACATTTGTATTTAAAATGCACAGACCTCCCAATAATTTTCTTGTTCCTGCTTTAAATTAGCTGTTATTTTACAATACAAAAAATTATACCAAAAACTGCAGTCCTAAATGTGTGTATGTATAACACCCACAATCCCCAGCAATGAAATAGTTTACAATACTTGCTCAGTATTTACATATGAATGCAAGAAATGCTAAATTATACATATTAACAAACTAAGCTCAAGTCTGAACACAGATAAGAATTGTAAATAATTACAGAACAAAACAAAAAAAAAAATCCAGAATACAATTAATTGAAGGATCCTAGTGTAAAGAACATTTATTGTGCACAAATTTCAGAGTAATATAAAACCTGTTTTTCTTTTTTTTGTTTTGTTTTTTAAAAAAAATGGACCAACATATGTTACACTCCTCCACAAATAATTTTTTTTTTTTTTCCTTTCTTCTGGTGAGGTTTGTGGAGTCAATGACAAATGTAGAGGAAATGTCTAAAGAACTATAGTACCTGGAAGACACACAAACAACGGTTCATGTAGAGTGTTCGAATGACAAACTGAACAAAACCTGTCCTGGCGCAGAAGCAGAACAAAAGAAAATAAGAGCATCCTACGTATTATCGTAGCATTACCAGCACGTGGGAAACTTATCTCATTTAAGCAGCTATCAACGGAAAAAGCGTGAATTCGACTCAAATCACGACCACCACGTCCAAAAATCGGAACCCTACGTCTCTCCCTCCCTTCCCTTTGCTCCCACGTCCCCGAAAGCTCGTGCGCGCATCTCCGAGCGGATGCAGAGCATCCGCATCCGCTACTTCACAAAACCCGCTCTTGCGGCTTATAGCTCAGGAGGCTCCGGAAAAAAAGGAGGAACCCCATTCCCACCCTCCCCAAACGCCCCCGTCGTATTTGCAAAAGGAAGGCGGAAAGGAAAGGGAGCGACGAGGCGAGATTCCCGGCACGCAGCCTCCGGTTTCGCCCGCTCGGTAGCTCAGCGCTGGCAAATCCCCGTTTGCCGGGAGCGGGTTTTGCAGGCTTTCCGGGCGGTCCGGAGAGGAGCCTCCGTGCCGAGCTCGAGCTTTGGGGGAAAACCTCCGCGTTTTAATTTAGCCTCCGGGGCGAGCGCGCGTTGCCGGCAAAGGCTCGTTTCGCTTAATTTAGGGCCCCCAAGCTGAGCAGCCGCTTCCGAACCGCGCTGCAAACCCGGCGTCTACATATTCTGGTAAACGTTTACTGCCGAGAAAAAGACGTTTCTGAGCAAATATTTAGTATGAAAACTACCTCTAAGGAAGCGTGTATCTGCCAAGAGGGGCTTTGTGCAGCCTGTCATTCTTTTACGGTACCATATCATCAAATTTTGGTACATTATACCCTAGGACTTTATGGTAATGACAGGCATTACCCCGTCACGTAAAGCTTTATTTTGGCATTTTTAATACAGCACACCGGAAACCCAGAGAGAGTGGCAATAACTCAAAGCTGTATCCCATAAATCTTCTCGTATGCAACGTACTGACCCGCATCACGGCGGGGTCTGCTATCGCTCATGCTACAACAATCCAGAGAAAATTCTGGGCTAAAAATATGGACAACAGTGAAGAAAAAAATGTATGTTATTTGGAGATGCAATGGCACTGCTGCTTTCTAGAATAAGAGGGCTGCAACATTTGTATTTTTTTCCTTTTTAAAAGGCTACTCTCAAAGAATAAAAATGCTCTGAGGGCTGAGACCTTGAATGCTGAATTTCAACTCTTGCAAACAGTGATTCTGAATGGAAATCACTGGCACAATCTTAATGATAGAGGCTTAAACTGCTGACTTAATCCCCAAGTAATGACCACTTTAAGTACATTTATTACCTCTTTTCAAGTGTTTTTTTTTTTTCTTTCTTTCAAATGGAAGAGCCATATTTTACTTTGCTTATACATTTAAGTGAAATGCATTTGAATACATAAAAGTCAAGTTATGCCTCCCTGCTTTATACTGCAAGATATCAGGAATATAATTTGATGTTTCTTTAAAGCTCTGGAAAGTTATCTAATACTCATCATATGAAGAAGTTATTAAGACAAAACTCATACATCATTTAAAATGCATCAAAAATACATTCAATATTTTTCTGGTTTATATACACTTTAAATCTTTCAATATTCTGCACACTACTGTATAGTTTATGTACAAGTGCAAAATTGGTGTGTTATTTTTCATTTATTTACAGATTCTCCCATGAAATAAGGTTGCTCTTTTCCCCCTCACCTCCAGCCAAACCAACCCACAAATCCTTCACTTTTGATATCGCCCTGGCGACAAACCACCAGCAATTCTTCCCCCCATCCACTCCCACCTTCGCCTATATTTTACCTCGAAAAGCTGGGATGAAACTGTTTGCAGCAGGAGCTATGTATGAGACTTCTCTTGTTCTCCCTCATCAGTATGGAGATAAGATGCAGAGCAGAGCTACATCCTAAAGGGGCTGTTTTAGTTTATTTATATAAATAAAGACTTGCTCCCCTATTTACATTTTTTTTTTTTGGCTCTGCCGAACCGCAGAGTTTTGATCATTTTTGCTCATCTTTCGAACCGCTGACGCTTAACTCTTTTGCGGTTCGAGCTCTGGGCACCCTCGGCGGGACGTCTTTGAGATCAGACAACCCGGTTCTCTGGGGGAACAAACGTTTATTTTTGTTAAATGTAAAAACCAGATCACCCTTCCAGGCCTATTATTCAGAAAGCCGTTTCTGTTCCGGAAAACCTAAAGCAACAACTTTAAGCACCTGCTTAAGTGCCGCCCTGAACACGGAGACTTAAGCACGAGAGTTTTCTGAATTCGAGTTGGCAGTTTTCCTCCCCAAAAAGCATTGGGGAAGCAAGAAATGACACCTCCGCACACGAGGTTGCGCGTCAGAACTGAAAACACGTAGAGTACTAATAGGGGAGGGATTTTAGTCTAGTATTATTTCTCTGGGACAGCCTAGTCAGGTTAGCCCTGTACACTCGGGAAGGTACAAAATATTTTCAGGGGATGAATCTGTCTGAGGTAAGCTGTGTATCGTCTAAAATTTAATCGACTAAAACCCTTCATTCTAAGAGACAGAGCTCACCCCTTTTCCCTCCCTCAACTCGCCTTCCCCAGAGAGCATATAAGCTTCTGCTTTAGAAACAGATTGGGGAATAAAAACTATATATATAGAGAGAGATGCGTTTTTCACAGTATTTTTTTCTGCAGCTGTGTTGTATTTGTTAAGAGATACATCAGATCAGAATTATAATCCACCAAGATCTCTAAAACAGCAGGCTCTCCCCTATCGCTGCGGTGCAGACACGCAGAGCTACTTACGTCTCTGTTGCGATACCGCGCTCCAGAAAGGTTCTCCGAAACACCAAAAAAAAAAAAAAAAAAAAAAAAAACAAAAAAAAAAAAAAAAAAAAGCAAACCCAAAAACACAGAAGGAACAAGTGGCTGGAATGTGACGGATCACCTAAACACGCACAAAAAAAAGATGCAGTTACTTCCGTTTCGCTTTGGAAAAGGCTGCTATATGGCGCAGAGATTCAACGGCGCTTCCCTTCGCGCCCCTCAATCTGCTCTTTTTCCATTTAATAAATAYGAGACGCCCTCATTAGAAACCCGAATGAAACCGAACTTACTGTGATTAAGCAGCAATTACATGCCTCGTTTGGCACCTTAACAGAACATCTTCCTGCCAGCTTCAACATCACAGCTTCGCAYGGCCATGGCACGGGACCGTATCGCTTTTTAGCTAACCGTGTGATTTCTAGAATCGGCAGCGATACCGGGCAGCGGCATGCGTAAGCTTGTGGGTTATTAAGCCCAACTTTGAAAATCAAAACCTAATTCAAACTAGTCCGATACTTCAGAAAACCTTTTTTTTGCTCTTTCCAAGCCACTTCCTTGCATCRACAAGCCACCTTCTGCAACATCTACGGTAGTCTAACCTGAAGGGGAAATATCCATAATTCACCAYGTAAAATTCAAACTTGTGGCCAAATGAAGCTGCTCTGCATTTTTTTTTTTTTAAGTTATTTTTTTCCTCGATCCTCAGATGATCTGGCACCTGGAGTGTTGCTTTTTCCACCCTGAAAGGAGATGGAGTAAATCTTATTGCTGAAGAGCAGCGCCTCTGACCGCTGGCACAGCTCAGTTCTCATCCAGAAGAATGGCCTGAGGGCAAGGGGAAGGGAAAGAGGTCAAATGGGCAGAGAAACTCAGAAGAAACATAATATATCTGGCCTGGAACACAAACTGCTTCTATTACGAGCGCTGGTGAAACCAGGAGTTTTCTTACAAGATACTGAAACTCAGTTCTAATTTCCCTCCAGGTATTTCCACCTGGCTGAGTGTTTYTCGGTCAGGAAAATGCCATTTTCCCCTGACTGCACGTGATATATTACAAAGAGCACAGATTGCCTTGGGTGACTACGTATATATATTTTTTAAATGAACATAATTATGTAAAAAAAGAAACGTGTGTAGTAGTCGCCTCACTCCCTAGATCTGTTCAAGTCTAGGCACTTGTGTGTGGTGTACTCCAAGTAGGTTAAGACTATGTAAACACTGAGTCCTTCAAAAGCAACATTCAACTTCTACAGGTATTACATTTGGTCTGAGCAACACGCGACATYGACCTTTTTTATCACCCCAGCTTTTACCTGCCTGATGTTCTGGACGGTAATGACCACAGAAAAACTGTATCTGGAAGAGAGATCCATTTAAATAATGTGGAAATAAACATATACATTAAATGAACAAAAAGGATGAAGATGCTTTGAAGATTAATAGTAGTGTTTATGTGTTGAGAGCTGACACCTGTAAACACTGCATCTTTTTTTTTTTTTTCGTACAATTTGATAAATACATGAACTCCAAAGCACTTTCCATGTAGAAACCTGAGTGTCATTCATATTGGACTACTGTTCTATTTACACTGACCATGAATGGAGGTGATCGGATGTTACTGGACCTGCAATAAAATTATTTCACTTTAAACTTGAAGAAAACAAAGGAGCAATTTGAAGCCACGTGTCAGTAAAACTTAAGTGGAGCAGTTGTCAAATAAAGCCAACTATCACGTAGATGAGAGAAAAGGTTGGGTTCAAGGAAGTTGTGTTTCTCCGAGTGCCTCTAGTCTCTTGTGACACAACTTGAAAATCTTCCTCCTCCTCCTAGGTGTTACTTCTCCATTTTGTTTAAAACCCTATACAGTTTCTGATGTCCATGCATCAAATACAGGTTCCTGGCTGTGCAGGGGGCTGCTGTTTCCGATTTCGTATTGCACCCGATTTCTCTTTGTAGGCAATTGGCATCTGTTGTGAAATGTCCACCAGTGCACTGGCCACCGCAAGACCTGGAGCAACAAAACAGAATGGTCACAGAAACAAACCCTCCCACCACAGCTGAGAAAAACCCTCCAAGTCACAGAACGAGTATCGTTCTCTGAGTTGTTCTTACAAACCAACCAAACAAGAAAAGCATTTTGGTTTAAAGATTAAACTCCAGCAGCTTTTAAATACTGCATGAGTAACTGCAGTAAAAAAATGCTGGAAATAAAAACTGGAGGAATTGAGGGACATGAAACTCATGATATTAAAGGGAGGAGTCTTTATCTGCACCAGCAGATGTGCTAGAATAAATCCTCGAAGCACCTGCGCATGGATGTTTCACCACGCTTCCCAGACATCAGTCCTCTCYGCAGTCTCCTCCCGGCATATCCATAGGCAAACCACCACTGGCCATCTGGGATTTAGTTCAATACAGCTCCCAAGCAAACCATCCCGTCTCAAACCCAACTAATGCCCTTTTAAGACCTTCTGCTCCACCATGCTCAGCAGGCTCTGGAGAAACTCCAGTTACACCACAAACTGCCCAGGAGATGGTGTCTCTCTACAAGAAAGGCTAAGTGAGAAGGGGCTGGGAACAGGGGAGACCTTAAGCCGGACAGAGAAAACTACTGTCCAGAGCTACTAAGAGCAGGGCATGGCTGCTTTGGAAGGACTGGGTCTCTCTCCACAGATGGAGCCAGGAAAGGTGGGAATATGCTGGGAGACAAGTTACTTTTATACATGCCTATGGAGAACTCTTGTCCGTACCAGGTCCCCTTTTTTCCCTAGTCATACCATAAAGTGTAATCCAAACGTCAAACGTGCAGGTAGATGCACTTGAGATAGATGTAAGCTATCTTGCTCGGCTCCTATCAGCGCCGCAGCAGCACAGCCCCTCAACTGATCCAAGAGCCTGAATCAAAACTCAGGTTGGAAGCTAGGAAGACCCAAGCGACCTGCTTTAAAATAACTTGAGCCCATTCACACAAGCTGCAGTATACCTTTTGCTGCGGGATTAAGACTGAAACCGTAATGTCAATCTCTAAGGTTGAGGAAGGAGCACAGAAGTTAATACTGAGCCAACAGAGATGGTAACGTTCCTCACCTGACTGTCCAGGTGGTGGTATACCCCCAATCCCCCGGGGCAACCGCACAAATACGGAGAGAACGGCTGCTTTGTTACCAAAGCAGGGCTCCAGCGCTATAGGCTTTGGTACAGTCTGCAGCAAGGGAAGAAAGAAAGAAAGAAAGAAAGAACAAATGTTAGACAGCGCGTTACGCCCTCCCTCTTCCCCCAGCTTCATCTTTTTCAGATTGTACAAGCTCCAGGGCATGAACCGTGTTTCTGCGCTTGGCGAGTGTCCAGCACATAGCTAGCACAACTAAAACAAATGTTACTAACAATCAAAACCCTAGTCATCATAAAAAAAAAAAAAGCACATTTACTTAATAAAATCTCGCTATTAAAAAAGTCAAGCACGGCACATGGCTTGTATTTCTCCCGAAATTCAATAACGAAGGAGCAGCTTAAGCTAAACAATGGGATTAAGTTTCTATCTTCAAACACGTTGGCAGCGTATCACAAATATTAGTAGGTTTGACCACTGTGATTTGACGGTCCGACTTCCATTTCAAGAGTTTAACTCCACATGACACCTTCACAGCACCGTATGCCTTAACGCCGTGCAGAACATTTACCCCGAAACCATTCTCTATTTCATTTTCATTAGCTTCAAGCTGTTTCCCCCCACAATTTCATCTTTCATTTCTGTTATCCACCAAAGGATCGTGTTCCATCTCCAGTGGTCTCCTAGATTGCTCTGGACAATGTTCTTAGGTCTACTGGTTTACCCTGTCCTTTTTTAAATTGAAAAGAAGAGGATTGGACTGGAAGGATCGGTGGGTTGTGGCTCTGTATCAGGTTTCAGTGACGTGGGTAGTACCCTAAGAGTGATTATTCTAACATGCATTACTGGAACCTGTTTACTTTGCAAATGAGTATTTCACACTCATATTACAAACATGAGCACGAAACAAAATTTTCAGATGAAACGTGCATTGACAACTATAAAGATACAACGGGCAGCCAGACACCTTCCCCTCCAGGGGAGCGGTGGGAGCGGGCACCTCGCTGACCTTCGGTGGCCAACAAAATCACCCCCCCGCCCCCTTGTATTCCTTATTAATAGCAAAGATTTCATCTGAATGACCAACAGCAAATTCCAACGGCGCGCGCTAGTAGAAAGACGACATAAAAAAGAGACGACACGCTCAATGGCCTTTCAAAAGCAAATGGCACAGAAACTAAAATGTGCTCTTACCTGAGTCAGGCCCTGATCCCACACAGTTATGTCCACCCAATATTTTGGGGGAGGATGTCACAGCACTCAGTTGAGAATGCAAGCCTACGAGCGCAGGTATGGAGGAGTTGCCTTCTGTTGCTTCACATAAGCAAAAAAGCTGAGAAAAACTACTTTATCCGATACACTCAGTGCTTTCTAATCTCTTGTTGATTATGGGCAAACTGTACTCTGGTATTAATGAAATAATTATTGCTTTTTCCATTACGCATAAAATTGTGCTACTGTACTTAAACACGCAACAGAAACTCAATACAACCCAAAACACAGAAAAGAGGAACAGGAGTCAAACAATGCAGTTAAATTACTGCTGCTCGATAAAAAAAGAAAAGACAAAGAAAAGAGATGACAGCAAGCAACATGAAACTTAAAACTGTTTCCATATCTCATATTTACCATAACGATTGCAACGACGATTTGTTAGTCTGTGCAAGGCAGATAAATACACATTCTACAGACTATAACAGTAAAGCTGCAGCCTGCCTTGTTTATGACTGCAGCTTTCTACATCTTCTCTCCACCCCCAGCAAAGGGAGCAAACTCAAAATAATTCTTTCCCCACGAAGCAACCAAGCATCCCCTTGTGCTATATTCCACCGGCGACTCAATTACCAGGGGTAATGGAGGGAGCACGGAGAAGGCGACTGCAGAAATACAGCGCGCAGGCTTGCAGCTTATGACTGGGAGGACGCTCTGAGCCCAAAGTTTATTTCCATTCAGAGACAGCCAGCTACCTGGCTTACTCCGCTCTAATAAAACAGGGATTTGGCGTTAAAACAAGCACAGAAAACAGTGACGCTCTGTTTCAAAAGCAGTTACACTTTCTGCCTTTGCTGTCACCTCTGCGAGACCTTTCCGGAGACTCACCRCTCCCGAATCGCACTGCTCTGAGACCAGGAACTTTCTTCTAACCTAATTTCCTTCCCACCTAAATTTATTCAGGCAGCTCATGATGTTCTGTGCTTTCACCCTCTCCCTGGGCTATACCCTGCTCGACATCTTGGCCTTCGCTTGGCTCATCTGCATGAGCAAAGCTCTTAATTTCTTCTCTGCGCACAAGTGCTCCATTTGCYAGGTCTCCTAATGGTCCCTCTCTGCACCTCTCCCACTGCTCTGGACCACAGGTGACCAGAGAGGCACGCGGCATTTCAAGCCTCACCATGACCTCTGCAATGGCATCAATACCATCCTTATTCCCTCRCACGTCCTAAAAAGGTGAGAGAAAATAAAGAGCATTATACAACTTCCAGTCACAGAGCTGGAAGGGACTTTGAAGGTAATTTAGCTCATCTCTCAGCCCCAAGCAGGATCCTTTCTCCTCCTCTGCCCTTTCCAACTAATGAACCCTCAGCTTGTAGCAGAAACTCTCGTTATTAGTCCCTGTGGGCATGATCTTTCATTTTCTATGGGATTTTTATTTTTATTTCATTACTCAAGGTCACACGTTTTCCTCCTCTCTACTCTCCTGACCCCACTTCGACCCATGACGAGCTCCTCCGCGTGTGTCATCGGTGCTGAAAGAGTACCTAAAATAACCAGGCAGCCAGCGCCGTCCCCTGAACGAGAGAYGGCAGAGACCCCAGCCACGTGCAGCTACCTCAAGTTCAACGTTACTTCACGGGGATGAGCCCGATCCTCATGCTGCAGTGAATTTTTCATCTAATTAATTAATATTTCTAATTAATATTTCACTGCATGGAGGCCTTTGTTTCTAATAATCATGCAAACCAAGGACATATATTTTCTCTACTGATGCATCCAAAATCTGCCAGGCAGTTGCAGGCTAATTTGGAAGGCATACACTAAGGACAAGATCATCTTGTTTCAGCTAATCCTGATCTTAAATCTAGAAAAGGGGGGGGGGGGGAAGTGGTCTAGCGCCCAAAGCCAACCGCTTTTCTGAGACAAGCGGCACTTAATAACAGCCCAAATGGCATACACAATGAAGTCCTGCAAATTTATTTTTGACAGCGCCAGTTCAGGCACCTGCTTTTTGAACTGTGACTCATACCGCATCTCATCTCCGCGCTTGTGCGAGCTGGGCCAAAAGACAAAGCCCAGCCTGATGAAATGACTCACGCGCCAAGCGACGGGAATGCCCAATTCGATGCAAGCCGGAGGTCAGCCGGTAGTGAAGGGCATCTGAGACCTCAATGACATATATAGCAACCCAGCTTCGGAGCCCGGGGACTGTACGGAAACGGAGACAAACACAYGGATACTTCCAACAGCAACCTAATGGACATCTTGACTGCAGCTCTTGCCCGCATTGGGTAAAACCTGCAAGTTGGCCTTGTCACGGGCCCAACATGTGACTACTTGTGTTTTGACATGACCTAAGTAGGTGCTACCACTGTACACGTAACACGTAATACATGTAACATGCTAACAGAGAAGCCAGAAGGCTTCAGCACATTTTTGTTTCATGGGGAGACCCGAGAAGAGCTCATGTCTCCTTTCTTTCCCCACCCCTGCAGCCGGTCACCCCTGCTAGAGCTTGGCTTCTGCACGCTCTCCTTGCAGATCCGAGCTGCTTTTCCACAATTAGGTCCAGAGCAGACTCGGGCACCAGAGGTCGGGTCTTCTTTCTGGCGATTATGACTGCTTGTGCTTCAGGTTGGCATCTGGCTTCTAATTGCCCACTTTAAAAAAAAATAAATTACACAGATCTCCAAACTTTGTAGCACCTTTCATCAGAGGGTTAAAACCAGCCTCTGCCAGAGACCTTCATTTGGAGTGTTTTGATAAACCCATTGTAGAATTACATAAGCAATTCCTTTTTATTGAAGGCTTAATGGCACAATAAAGCACGCATTATTCAAATCTATGCAAATCAGGTGCATCCCTCAGCCACTTGGCACACGATGACTGCTTCGCCTGGCGTCTAAAAAGCCCGAATCCCACGCAGGGAGAGGGAAAAGAGGGGAGAGACGGAGCCCAGCTGCTGGACCGCACGGCCACGGATGGCAGGTAATGGGACGAAAGGATCCCCTCTTCGGCGGACGGAGTCAGCTTGCACTAGCCAAACTGCCGTCCGACAGCCCTTGACTTGCAAAACTCAGCGCAAGCTTGCCCCCAGCTAACACGCTCGGAGGCAACAGGAGATTTGCAGCCAGAAGACCAGCTCCCTTCTGGTCACCACCAGGATGGAGGGCAGCCAAGGGGGAGCTGGGTCGCCCTGGATGCATTTCTGCTACGAACAGACGACCGCAACCTCCCGGTCTATCAGTCAGGCCCCTTTCCCTAAAGCTATTGCTCATCCTCAAAAGAAATAGCGTGAGTACGCTGGAACTGAACCTTTCTCCTGCAACGCACTTCCACTGCTCATCTGCAGAAGAAGAGCTACCGTCAACGGAAACACCGTYGAAAAACAACGCCAGAGTAGCGCGAATGTCAAGCAAAGACCGAAAAAAAACCCAGCAAAAATCTCTCAGTCCGTTGCACACATTTATTTAAAGACACCTCTAACGGGCAGCACGCACCATCAGGAAGGCGTGCTGCAGTTTGGGGTTTTTAACTGGGGCGCGCGGTCACGAGCTCTGCGTTAGGCAGCACTCGGAAACCGTGAACACCCTCTTTTGGGATGAAAACATGAAGTTAGTATTTCATCAAGTGGCGACACAACCCTATTGTTCTCGGAGGTAGTGAAAATCCGGTTTCGGCAATTTTCCCATAAATGACTTTATGGGCCAAAAGCAACACTAAAAAGCCGAGCAATTGCAGYTGTTTATGAGGTTTGATATGTACTTAATACGTGGAAAGCTCGAACAATTATAGAAGTTAAAAGCAGTAAGAGACCTATTAGGTCACCCAATTAGTCCGCCTCCTACAGCGGTATTTTCTGTAAAAACAGTGCATTTCCCAGTACTCTGTCTGGGCTATTTCTAAGTGACCCAGGTGTGGCGCGTACCATCAGCTCCCTTGGGAGACAATTTCACAGCCTAATGCACTTGACAATCAAGTCGCATTGTGTGGTGTTCAACCGAAACGTTCCTTTTTTATTTCACCTAATTATTTCTATTTATGCAGCTTACATCCGACACCTCGAAAGGTTAACACTACGTCACATTAAACTAATAACTAGAATAAATATTCTGTGTAATTTAAGAAACTCAACATCAGTTTTATTTAGGTTCTATAATGCATCGCAAGCATATTGCTTTTCAAAATGTATAAAAAAAAACACTATAGAGACTTTTTCCCCCTAACAAGAAAACATAATTCTCTGCTTTGATCAAATAACTCTTACATGGTTTTCAATTTCCAGTAAGGAAATTAAAATAAAGCAAAAATCCTATGGTGGGGGGGGAGAGGAGGCACATTATTGAAACAGTTTAACTTTATTATTTGATTTCACTTCTTCAAACAATTTAACTGTGTAGAAAAAGGGTGAAATTCCATTTGCAAGATTTTAATTTGTGCCATTAACAGCTGACTGAACATTTGTAAAATAAGTTACAAGCAATTTTCTATTAAAAAAAAAAAAGAGTATTAAGTTTTAAAAATCATATTGCCAGGGCAATATGTGTGTTCTCCAAGATAGAGATGAATGAGCATCCCGCAATAATTTGCAGCAAATGAGCCTAGATTAAAAATTTAGATTTATCTTGTCTGCGATATCTACCTTGGGACTGACACTGGGGCTGGGGAACGAATTGCTCACAGCGCAGCCGCAACGCTGGCTTCCTACGCGTGAAGAACTAAATAAAAAAAAATAAAAATCATATTTGCGCCTTTAGATGATTGCTAAGAGTCTCCAGGTGCAAATACCGATCCGAGCGCCYTGGGTCGCCAGGAACCGGGAGCACGCGCGCACAAACGCACACGGCGTTAGAGCCAGCCGCGTTTGACAGCCGCCGTCTCTTCTAAAGTGCAAATTGTCAAAGCAGCCGCGCGTGGGCACGGCCCCCAGGGAAGGGAAAGCTTTTGATAGGCAAGTTTGTATTTCAAAACCAGTCACCCCGAAACGACAAAATTTCACGCCGCCGCCGCCTTCAGCGTTTCCGCTCACGTAAGCCGGCGCTCGCGTTTCTTTTTCAGTTCCCGGCTGATGCCCCAGGGTGGGGATGGGATGGACAAGACCCCCGGAATAAAATCTGGGCAAAATAGATTTCCATCCTTTGCTGTATATATTTGCGTTTTTTTACGGGTGAAAAGGCAAATTTCTTTTGGTTGGTCTTTTCAACCATTTGGCTGCTTTTTTTTTTTTTACATGAAAACGTGCAAGTGAAGAAAGCACTAGCACAGCCAGATGAAGACTGCAAACACTAGACACACAAAACAACGACTTGGCCTAAAGGAATGCAAATAGGTGCCCTAAAATGTTTCTGAGAAGCTCCTGGAATTAGCAGTATCTCAATCAGAAAGACATTCATTTGTGCCAGGGGGAAAAAAAAAGAGCTTAAACACTGCCCTCCTTTGGTGGCAAGCTTTGCACCGTTTTCCTCTCCCTGCAGCAAATTCCTCCTTATCTCCTAAAATCACGGCCCGTTCTGCTGAAAACTAGACTTCAAATCTAAGAGTAGTTAAATCTCAATCCAATTACCAGCCAAATAGTCCCCAAACGTAAGGCTGGCTTAACAAATGTCTCGGGTGATCTCAAGATAGGTTCTTTCCAAATATTTACTATGTACGTGGAAGTGGCCAAAGTCTTCCCAAAGCACGTAATTTTGCAGCAGAAAAAAAAAGAAAATCCACAGTGCGAGTTAACCGGAAATAATTCATTAGGGGAAGGTTTTATCAGGTGTTTTTGTCGTTGCTTTCGCAGCACAGATCACAGCCTGAATACATCAAATTCGGATTGGTTTTACGCAGCTCGGCCGCCCGGGTAACGGCTCCCTTCTTCCCACGGCAGCTCCATGCGGCACGGTGCTCGCTCAGAGGGCATCACTCCCTTTGCTACGGATTAGGAAGCAGGGAGGCACCAGCAGAACGAACCCCAAATATAAAGGGCGAGTGGGGACGCCGCTTCTCGCTGTGGGTTCCTCCGCGTGGCAAGGCAACGGCGGTGATCCCGACATCCGCTCAAGGGGTGTATTGCAYGAGCAGAAGCGATTTTTTCCCAAAGGCAAGGCGACAGCTACGCGCTGACATGCCTCTGAACGCCTTAGTATCAAGGTGGAGAAAAGTTCCTAGAACTGCCGAGTGCTAGAAAATCCAGAAATAATGCACTAGAAATTAAACTGCATGTCGGGAGGCAAACCGTAACGGGTCTGAACAGCCTGCGTTGGACAGATCGGGCAAAATAAAACCAGCCTTTCTGGCCTCAAAGGTTGCATGTGACYCATCTACAGGAAACGCCACACCAGATTACAATCATTCAGTTTGTGTGTTCCCCCTCGATTTCATCCCCTTCCTCCAACCATCATCCTTTTGAGGCTCTTCAAAGAACAGCTCTCCAATTCAGCTTTTTTGTATCACCTTTGAAAAGTCCTAACTTGCTCCGTCCCCTTCCAACGCTACTCAACAGCATGGTAATTTCTACTTAAGACTTCCTATATCACAGCTCAGGAGCTCTTTAAAGTCTGCCGTCCTTTCAAATCTGCCTGCTTGCACAAGAGCCCCTTGACCCCACTCGAATGACCATGCAGAAAACTTAGTGACTGGCACGCTCACGCCAATATGACTGCTTTTAAGTAAAGTGTGTTGGGAGGGTAGTGGGCTGCAGAAGCGGGTCTATCAGCACATATGATGGAGTAGTAACGGGTCAATACGTCTGAAGTAAAGGGAGAGAAGAGTCACCAAGCAGGACAACCAGAAACAGTATTACAGAACCCTAAAACCCATCAGTTCCTTGGTCCTTAGCTGCTCTTCACTGACCTTCTCTCATTGCATAAAAGCACGCAACGTGGTAGAGCTCAGAGCTACACGTAAAAACGTAGATGAAGTCACACTGTAGAAGCGATGGAGCTGGACGATGCTCCGTTTCAAACGATCCCTCACGTCAGCRGTCTCCCTACAGCTTTCCCAAATCTACCTCGCTTTGGTACAGGACTTCCAACTACTCACTCTTCTTCTYGTTGCTGATGGTTGCAACTGCATTGCGACCTAACAGGAGTTTCACAAGGGCTCCACTCRGATGTGAAACACAAGCAGACAGAGCCCACAAGTCCGTGAGATCCCCTGCCCGCTCCGAAAGCGGCCCACCGCTATGCCTCTGTGGCTTTCTGAACAGATGGGACCTGCAGGCAGTCTTTAGACCACTCGACAGCACTCTGCTCCATAACGAAACAAATTAATTGCCAAAGTAAGGATGCTATTCTTCCATCAATTTTCCAGTTACTCACAAAGAATCAGCCAGACTGGTGACCTGACGTCTTATTAAGAATTTGCAGTGAAACTGTTGCGCCCTTAGAAGCCTAAAAGGGCAGATATAAACGCACGTCCACGAGAAGGTAGAGAACATGCTGAACGAACTTCTGAACAATTTTCCTGACCAATTATGTCTCTCACTTCATTCAGGCAGCTACAAACATGGACAGCCTGTCAGTCACGGATGCAAAGCTTAGCATGGGCTTCTCACGTTGGATCCCTAAACACTCTACAGATCAGCCCTGCTAGGCAAATCCTCTGTTTTATGAGAGTATTTTTCAAATCCTCTGAAAGCTTCCAAGACAATTTTGTCCGACTTAAGGATAAATTTTTCTAATGTAACAATTTTACTGTTGATCCTGTAGGTGTTTGCTCAAGCCAAGTACTTCTGCATGTATGTTTTTCCCAGGAATCTGCAAGCATTAGTTTCAGCCATTACCAACTTTAAGATACCCAGAAATCAATGTCAAAATCATAAATTTTCCAACTTTTCAGAAAAGCATCTTCTAAAAATCACTGCGGAGGACTGCAAGACTCTCTTTATATCAGTTAGATGACAAGACCTAAAAAAGCCTGTGGTGAAGTAACTCTGGTTCGGAGACTTGCACGAGTTCCACACGCGCAGGGATGTTAAATATTCCTAGAAAAACTGCAACATGCAGCACATCACAACTCTCCAAAAGCTGCAGAGAAAAGCCGATGGATTTTGCAATAACTAAGTAAATTCAGCAGTAGATTTGTGATCCACTGGGTATTGAATGGGAAATAAAGCAAAGCAGCTAGTTATGTGTTGCCTAGCTGCAGACTAATACGAATAGTTTCCCTGCAGGTAAATCATTTTCTATTACTTCTAAGTACCCCAGGAAAAATACTAATTGAAAACACGGTTCTAATACTGTCCAGCTGGAAAACATTAGCTTAGGATGGAACTAGCTTGACACTGGCTGCCAACTGGCTATGCACAATGGAAAAGGGAATTAAAACTCTTGCAGACAAGGCATCCCATTTTCCATTTCTCCTTTGTAACCCTCAAATATTTGTTATTAACCAAAGGCTTTGATTCACATGAGGAAAGAAAAACATCAATGCATTTATGATAACATAAGTCTGGGTTTCTTGTATAGAAATGAAAGCTTTAAAATTATTGACACAGCGAATGGTAGAGCTACCGGCTTACAGTCCAACAGCTTACCGACATTTCTCTTTACTCTCTCCTTGGCTAACAATTAAGGAACAGATAAACAGATGAAGCAGAACAGATGTAAAACAAAAATGCAGATCCACATCTCTGAATCAGCCCAGCCCATCTTCCTGCATCTCCCTCCTGCTAAGAGTTTTTATCCCATGCAAGTGGAAAAGGGCTGGAGAAAAAAAGAAAAAAAAAGAAAAAAAAAACCCGGAAGTTGACCCCATAAGCATTTGGACTACTTTTTCCTTTCTAGTGACATTCATTTCCATGCAGTGTCCAACACTTCATTCTACAGCCTGGATCATCTCAGAAGGGTCATTCCCCAAGTTCCTCACAAGCCACACGCGTCCTTCACTTGCTCTCTTCTCGAGGCTAATTCAACTTTGCTGAAAGACGGCAGGTTTTTTTTTTGTTTTTTTACATACTTCCTTCCCCTATCCAAATTCTGCAAGATACATTTAAGAAAGAAAGAAAAAAAAAAAAAACAGAAATTTTAGCTACTCTACTTGTCATGGAAAAGCATCCTTGTTCTGCATCCATGTCTACCAGCAGACACCTTATCTGCTTGCGCAACAGTCCACCTGAATGCTCCCTAATCGGCTTCAGGTTACTGTAAACACTTTTTGCTCTTTGTCTGAATTAGACTGCTTCATTTCTGCCTAAAGTGGATTAAGAAACGTTCGTCTGAACTGCTTCGCTGACATATCAGCCGAGAGGGTAATTAGCAGTTGGTAGCAATTTCTRGATCTGAAAAAAGGACATCTGTCCACCGTCTCACTCATTAGGCTTAAAAACAGCTTCTCCATCAGTCCTCGAGTAACTTCAGGAGGTCAGRCAAGTGAGATATGGACGACGACAGCAGGCGCAGGGAAGCAAGGAAATTCAGTTGCAAGCGAGAGAAAGATGAAATCCTGTCTGCGCTGCTATCTATGGGAACACTTCAAAAGCGAGAGTTCAACATTCYTCTAATCAAAGAAGAAACTGAGAAGAAAACAAAAAGCAGAGAGGTAGARAGGAGAAAGCAAACGACAAAGCCCGAACGAAAAAAAGGGGACGCATTGCCAGCCGAACAAGAAGAAAAATAACACTGCAGTCAGGGACTAAGAGATCCAGAGTTGATATCTTCTCTATAGTTTTGCACACCAAATTTGTCAGAGAGATCAGAAAATTTGGGACAGCTTTGTTTTAGCYTAATCCTACAGGAGAGGTGCTTTTGGTTAGCTTATTGCTAGGAAATTAAGYAATGAAAAGAGGGGAAGGGAAAGTGCCTGCAGGACAGCTGGTTTCATATAGCTTTCGACTCATTGACGCTTGGTTTTTCCATTTAAGTGGCAAGTACCGAGACAAAGTTCTCCTCTCCCTCCATCCCTCCTTCCTACCACATTAATGTCAATTTAGGTCAGACTGTAAAGCGTGCAAAAATTTACAGAAAAATTTTAATAATTCATACCAGCCAGGACTTTTTAAACTGTTTTGAGTTCTACAAGGACTTTCTTTTCATACTGTTTGTAACGTTATTCCTTCAACATGACTTTTTTTGTTGTTTTTTGTTTTTTTTTTAGAGAGCTGTCCTACAGAAAAGTCAGCAACCTGTCAATTTTTTTTCCTTAGACTAACAAAACCAAGAGGAACATTTGTAATTAAGTGTGGTACATATATTAAATAGGTCAACAGGTGAAAGCAAGCAACATTATAAATATATTGATAGTACCATGATGAAATTAAGCCCATCTGTCACACTACTCCACCAGTATTTATAACTTCATAGCATATTGCTGCTGTATATCCCTTAAAATACTTCAGTATTCACAGAGCTGTTGAATTGACAGCTTTAAAGGCTCAAGTCAACAAGTAATCCACCAAACAGACGTCCTGCAGCCTGCAGAAACGTCGGTCCCGAACGGCAGCCTCACAAATATACCTCCATCCTAATGGCAATGCCCATGCGCATCACTTGGCCTCCTCGATGAAGCAAGGAAGCTCATTCCAGTTTGCTGGGCGATAGCCCAATTTTACAAGCACATACTTCAAAGGAGGTCTTGTTGAAGCATCAGCAGCTAATGATTTCCAATATCTATCATGYCCGTAACAAAATACAGAAATTATAAAAACCTCAGGAAAACAGAGTGCTCTGCATTCAAATGGAAATCAAGGGGGAGTGCAGTCACCCAGGACCTCCTAGGGAAGAGGCCCCAGGGGCACGTCAGCTCATTTGTCCAGTCACTCAATTAACCCAAATTAATGGATGCCTTTGCAAATTTTGCTTTCTTTTCTCTACGCACCAGGGTTCACATCTGCAAAAAAGGGACAGGATATCCTGACTTCAGAGAAAGAGGTAACGATGATTAATTTGTGAAGCACTCAGATAGGGGGCAATCATAGGAATCATTYGTCTTGGGACAAAAAGGTCTTAGGTTCTTAATTTTCTTTTAGTATACAAGTCTACTAGTGAAAGTATCACACTAAAAAAATCTTTTGATCCTTTCTTCTCCTTTTAAATATGGTTTTCCTAAACCTACTACATGCTGTGTCCAAGAACATACCAGGTTGGCGTATGACAACAATTTCTCCTACACTATTTGTGCATCACAAGATGCAYTGGAACATATTTATATCGAGAAATACGTTGATACTGTCACAGGACACAGACACAATTATATTCCTCTTTGCTTTGAGAGATCACAGAAAAAYGTTTTCTATTTGCAGCCCCTATAGCTATTTCTAGCCAAATGTTCCGCTGCGTAAAACTGCATTCTTCTCTATTACAARGCATAAAACCTAACAAGGCAAGCAAAAAAATGTCATACTACACAAACAATATAACTTTTACCTAAACCCCAAAGTTGTAAAGGCATACCTGAAGGGATAAAATTAAGTGAAAACAAGATCTGATGGCCTTCCCAGGCCTATAGTTTCCTACAGGCACATAACRAATAGTAAACTTTGCATTGCTGCATTAAGCACAGTTTAAAACGAGCATTGGCGAGCAATTGCGGCGAGGACCGTCCTAAAGCACCAGCTCTCACCTTTATGCTTCCTCCAATGAGATCAGGTGGCTCCTCATCTGTTTCTAAGGCAACGTTGATGGAGGCAAAGGGGCGACTTGCCATCTGTTGCATCTCACGCAGCAGTTGCTAATTTAATAAACAGAAAAATATTATCACCACGTTGCTCCAGCACAAAGAGTAGGAAACGCGTATCGGAGGGGTTTTACCCAATACGAAGGGATAACAATGAATACGGAAAAATAACCTCCTGGTGTTTTAACAGGCTCAAGGGTACAAAAAGATAATTGTAGACAACCCCAGCACAACAGCGTAACAAGTTATTGCGAGTTGAGCTAAACAGTACAGTCTTAGCCCAACTCACTTGTCAAGTAAATCACATCTGCTTAAGTTTCCATGAAGCGGTAACTTCTCAAGCTGGGATAACCTAGTTGCCGGTCATCATCTCTCTGTGGCATGAGATGACTTCATATGATTTGTGAGAATAGATTTAAAATTAAACCATAAATATCTGGCAGGTAACCACCTTAAGAAAGAGTTCGATATTTTTATAACATTACTAGCAAAATATCGGCAGGTGGCTACTGAATAATTATCTTTTTTACTGTTTGCTTCCCTTCTGAACGCAGCAAATGCAGCGAGCTACACACATGTCCTTGCTGTGATATGTTTTATTAAAATAGAAAACATTTTCCTGGGTAAATCTGTGCAAGCCCTCGTGACACAGGACACCTTTTACTGTACTCTTAAGGCGCTTCAAGCATGATGATGCAGCTCCCCTTTTAACACGAGAAATGACAGTTCCTATCTGGCCATGCTGGAAAGAGCATTTCAATTTTAGCTGCGGACACGCTCCTCTTTGGTTTCAGTGGCTAATCCCTAACACCAACAGCAAGCTGCAAGACCAGTAATTGGATGCAGAAGCCATAACCCTAATTCCCAGAAGCAACGGGTGTGATGTGACTCCCTGCCCCTATTTAATAAGGGAAGAGACATATCCCCTTGTATATTTGGTAAAATAAAATAAAATAAAATAAACAGCATTTACTCCTTCCTCAAGTACAGCGTATTGACTAAACCCTTTAGTTCACGTGCTGTAGGGCACACAGCATCACCCACTTACCATTACTACTTAACTGCAACGCTACTAGCTATACTCTGCTTTTTTAAGCTAGATTGAGACAATGTCAAATACCCTATGTACTTACCCCCCCGCCCTTCCCCTTTTAAGACTGGGTAATTTGATAATTCCAAGCCCTAACTGACTATTTATAGCAGTAAAATGGTGCTAAACACCACGAAATGCACTGTGCCTCCAGTAGTCTAGGGAAGACGTACAGCACACAAGAAGGAAGAAGCTGCTATCCAGAATGCAACTCGTTTGAGCAAAACTAAGTATATCATCATTTTCTGGAACTCATAAACCTGCTGCGTTCTTCTCTCTGCCAAGTCACCTTTTGCTCTTTTTTTTTGTGCAGAAGACTGAGACACCTTCTCTCTAACCTTGGAGTTCAGGTAAGGTGGCAGAGATGCATGATAGCATCGATATAACTAAGCCTGGATGGGTCTATAGCTTCTAGGATTCTCAGTCCAATAAAACATAAAATTTCACTAGCTTTGGCAAATGACAAAGTTTTGCTTAATCTCTCAAATATCAAAAAAAAAAAAAAGCATTTCAGAGCAGATTGTAGATACTGTCACAGAGCGAAAAAAAAATCCCAAACCCAATAAATTCACACAAACGGAGATGTAGTAAGCATTTGCAAGCAAACTTGCGTGGACCTCACACTTGGGCAAAAGAACTCAAGGAGTTTTAGCATATTTAAAGCACCCCAGCAGATTGCAAACTAAAGCAAGCGTGAAACAGATTGCCGGGTTGTTGTTCCCGCAATTGTCCCCTTCAGCTATCATAAAGCGCTTTGTTTAATGGCTATAAAATCAAAGAACAAGCTGTCCTGATGAAGATGTCCAGAAGACTTACAAACTAGAAGCTATTCGCTCTTTGAAGCGAGTTTACTTTACTAAGGAAAATGTGCAATTCGGCAACCTGACACCTACTGAAGTCAACAGTAGCTTCAAGAAATAAAATCCCGAGCAGCGCCGTGAAAGCAGAGCTGCCTCTGAGTGCTACGACACCAGCGATGGGAAAATCAACGGTGATGGAGACGTTGCTGCCTTCGTTTTCCGATCTGCAAAGACAGCAGCCAGCCCAGGTAAAACCAAAGGTCCATCTCACCCAGCATCCCATGACCCAAGAAGCAAAGGCCTAAGGAAGTATATCTCTTCCTTACGCTGGTTCCTGCTGTAGCAAAGGTCACGTTACAAAACAAATTCAGAATAAAATCAGAATAAATTTGAGAAATAATTGCTCCTTAACCGGGAAGTCACTCTGCAAATACTGTGCATATCTAACCTGTGCATGTCTATATCCTTCACTATCTGTTTCGCCTGTCAAACTTCTAATTGACAGACATTTATCATGTTATAAAGGAGAAGTTGTGGCATTTCCCTCGCTAAGATGTGGAGCATGTCACTAGAAATCAGCCGCAGTTAACATTAAGATATCCTCGAACTTGGCCCATCCTCTTCTCTAATGATTTGCTGAGATTTAGAAAAACAAACCTGAACACTCTTTCAAGCAAAGCTTTGGTTTCTAGATCACGTGGTTAATAGGACAAGCTGGAATATTGTTAACCACTTGTGTCTGAAAAGGATCTTAAAGGCATAATGTTTGACAGCCTTACAATAAAACACACCAAAAAGTGTGTACTGAAACGCACCGTGGGCATTCAGCACCGAAGTAACTTTAATCTTAAAAATGAGAGCTCGCCCAACTTCCATGTGCATGGATTTTTTTTTTCTGCTGCCACTATCAGGAGAAAAACTCCTTTCAAGAATTACAAGTCAAAGCAATCGCAGTAAGAGAAGTGTTGAAACAAAGCCCGAAGGTTTTGCTGCAACCAGACGCTAATGGTACCTGACAATAAATAATGTAGACAGTACGTGGTGGAGAGGAGGGAGGAAAAAAAAAAAGAAAAAGGCAAAGAGAAAGGAAGATAACTGAGGTTGCTCATCTCATAGCGCACAGGGACTACAGGTGTAGATCCAGGAGTAAACACTGCAGAAAAGCGGTGTTTCATACCCGTGACTCTTTAAATTCAGATGCATGGAGTAAAGGGTAATCCAGAATGAACGCTGCGCTACCRATGTGATAAAAACAAGCACGGGAATTTAGGGAACCCGCTCGCTTTTCTTGCAACAGCGCAGGCTCTCATGCAAAAGAAAAACAGCCATTCAGGTTACTGGGTTAATTGATTAATATAAGCTATGCCGTGTTTTCTGACACGGAGAGCTTGACCGTTTTATTCGCAGTAATAAACCAGTCGCTGGTTTCTGTGCAACTACCCTGTTACCATCAATCTAAACCATTGCCCCCTRCGGAGCCTGTTTTATGAGCACAGACCTCTGGCACCTTGCGGGATTGGGCTCCGGTGTCTTCAGGCATGGAAGGATGCTGATTTTTCTAGAGGACAGCCACTCGCTTTGGATTTCATTTACGGYTTTGGAAAGCTAACCAAAACAGCTCTCTGGAACTTGTAAGGAAGGCAAGTTTTTACAGGAGTGTTTTATTTCAATTCTTCAAAAAAATGAAAACTCAAGAAGGGGGAAGAAAATGGGCGTGCTAATTAAGCAAAGGGCATTTWTAAGCTTTCATTTTAACGCAGAGTAAAAGAGAAGCAAACAGGATCCCACAAGGCAGGAAGCAAGCTATTCCCAACGGACAGGATATATTAATGCCGCAGTACCAAACACCAGCAAGATACCACCAGGAACGTCTTGTACCATTAGCCCAGGTCAAGGAAGGTGAAATTTCAAAAAGTGAGAGAGGCAAAAGAGACAACAGTCTCATTAATAGCTTTTATCGGAAAATCTGTAGATAGAATCCTTCAAAGCATTGCTGAAATTCAGCTCCTTCAAGATCTACAGCTTCTTGTTTTTAGAAGTACAGCTATTCCGTGCATGCAGAAGAGGTAACAATTTTGAGAGGTTTCAGAGGAACTTTGGCTGCAGAGATTTCCACAGAGCACRCTACCTGTTATTTCCTTTTGAGCAAACGAGTCTGATTAACGATCGTCTTCTGAGGATTTCCAGCTGCAGCCTTTGAGGTTCCCGTGCACTTGGCAGGGCGCTGCAAAGCTAAAGCTACGGTCAACTTCCTCCTGAACTGACYTTCTGCAGCTGAATTTCTGTACCGCCACGAAACGCCGGGTTCCGCTCTTATCAGTAAGCGGTATTAGCAGGCATGTTCTCAGTGCCGTCCACAGCCAACGTTAAAAGCTAGGATACTCTGAAAACAGCAGTGTGTTTTGAACCACTACCCTGCCTGCATGGCAAAGATAAACTGGTCCAACGGGCCAAAACTCAAAGACCTCCCAAACGACAGCGAGTCTTAACAGAAGACGACAATTACAATAACAAAAGAATAGTTCCAGCRTCTCGGAGAGAGGGAAAAAGTAAATATAAGGAGACAAACTGATCTGCATTCTATCATTTAACATACTTAGGAAAAAAAAAATTGAGGACAGAATAGACTATTTGGTGTCTTCTGCATCAAGCAGAACCGTGCAGCTCTCCCATGCAGAAYGCTGGAGACGCTGTTCTCCAACATGGATTCAGCGACCTGGTGGCCTCCCTCCCCAACCAAGGCTAAACTGAGGGCGATACCGAAACAGAACAAAGTCGTCTCCTTCTTCCAGACCAATTTTCTTAATGCCTTCAGTTCTGCAAAGCGCTCGAGTGAGTCAGTCCTCTCGCACATCCCCTCGAAGGCTCAGCGCACTACATCAAACACACAATCTAATCAAATGCCAAAAGGTCTCCCTGCCTACGCCGAGGATACGTCAACAAAGGATAATAAAATTCTCGTGGCAAGGTTTATTAACTCTGACTTTGCAACGCGCTAGCTGGAGTCACGGTGATTTCGCTGCCGTCAAGGGGACAGACGGCGTGCCCGTCCTTCCAAAACCATGGGTCGACATCCCCGTGGTTGCAATGGTACATGAGCATTTTGATGCCGGGCTGCATTGCTATCGAGCCAGCACTAACCGGTGGTCAGGCAGCAGCTGGGCATTAATACGAAATAAAATATATCCCGATGCGAAAACCTTTGTTTTACGTTTTAGTTACTTGGCTACCTTGGGGGAAGGAGGAGGAATCAGTGGAGTTACCTACAAAATAAAAAGGGGGTACAGAAAAAACACACAAACATCTAAGATATAAATACTCCACGAGGATAAGCCACTCTGTTTCAGAAATAAGTGAATTAAAGCATTTAGCTACAATTGTATTAACTCCCATATAAGTCAAACAAACAAACAATTTTCTCTGACACTTCCATCATCGCTGAAAATTAAGTTTTTAAGCCCCTAGAGCAGTGCACATATTAATGTTAGCTAATTAGTTTTGTAACCGACTTTGCAGGCTATGTTGAAAAAGGGGGGGAGGAGGGAATTAATGTTCAAATGCTTCTCAACAGGCATTTCCACACTTCAAAACTATAACAAACCAGAAAGCAAAGCTGCTGGGAACTTGCCTCATGCTGAAATGACAGAACATATTTAATCCAGGGCTGATTAAGATAAGTAAGTTATTTATCATAATCATGCCCAGTAGGAGGGCACAGAAAACTGACCTTTAATAAGAATACTAAGATATCGTTTGTAAAAAGAAAAAAAGAAAAAGGAAAAAAAGGAAAAAAAAGTGTACAGTCCATGTCCAATGCCCAGGCAGACTAGAAAATATATCAATTCCAGATAACTACACAATAGCGAAGCTACCTTTGATTGACTAGAGCTCTTTTAGCATAATTACACAACACTCTTTCTCACTGATTTTTCCAAATAGCTAAATTAGACACCTGTACCACTGATTCCTATTGTCACAGAGAAAGACCCAGGAGTCTGCAATTGCAACAGCTCTAACGTACAGAGTTAAGGTTGACCTCTCCTAGTGCCAGTCTATCACACCATTGCCCAAAATATTGGACTCTGGTTCTCTGCGGGATATAATAAAAATAGCCCCAGCTTCTTTCTTAATTCTCTGCTGCGGCTCTGCCCTTCCAACTTAGGTGGCAACACCCCGAAAGACCACGTAAAAAGTGCTCATCTGGGTGCCGAAGCTGCGTACGAGATTGCCGCCCTGATTTGCGGTACGCAACGCAGACGTACCACAGCCAGAAACAGCTGGCTGGAACGGGCCATCTGCAAGTTCAACCAGAAGTGAGCTCAGCTAGGCACAGAACCGACAGGAGCATCTTCAAGCAAAAATGGACCATCAGTTCCATCTAAGCCAGAATCTCTTATCAGTTTTAATCTTTTCGGCTGTTTTTTCTTTTTGGGGCATCTCTTCTTTCTGCTGTGATTTCCTTGAGTTGGTGACCAAAGCCAAACAGATCATTGCAGAGAGCACTTGGTGTTTGTACTTTGGAAAAAGCCTACAGGTCACTACAAGTTGGTTCCATTCATGGATTTTAAATCTAGAGATAGAGAAAAAAGCTACAATTATTTGATCTGACCTCCTGTACAGTACAAGCCACAGAATCTCATCACGTGATTTCTACAAACATGTTACTTGGATCGACATAGGAAAGACCCTTCCAAACACATTCAAATCCTAATTTGAGATCCACCTTTCTAAAACCAATTGTTGTCATTGTTAAACTAGCCATTAAAAACAGGAAAAAAATAAAAATAAAAAAGCATTTCTTTAATTCTTTTACCCTCATTCCCAGACACTAAGCGTTATGCCTTTGGCAGATTATTTACAAGACCTCTATATTGTCAAGAATCTTCTCCGATTCTTTTCCCACAGACAGTTGTTCACATTATTAACTCCCTCTGTGTTTTCCCTTGGATAAATTGAGTAATTTGTGATGCTTTAGTCTGTCCCTTATCTCCCAGACCGCAAATCAATCTTGCAGTGTTTTTCTGAACCATCTGCAACATCCAGAACATTGCTGAGACCAGGGTGGACGCAGAATTCCTATAGCCATCCTGCTACATTATACATAACACTAACACTGCGCTCTTATATATTACTTCACTTACATACCCAGGAACTGGGAATTAACATACAGCTCTTAGGTCACTACAGCCACCATCGTTTCAGGCTATTTTCCGGGAAGCATATGCTGGGAAGTAAACCTGCCCTAAATGTTTTACATCACATACAGGCTTACATTTGACACCGCAGTGACACAACTGAGCGTGCTGACCACCTAATCTAGACCTCCGCGGAAGTCATCTGCTTGTGATGATTCTCACTCCTCCAACTGGTGTTTTATCTACAAACTACACCAATGGTAAGTTAGTATTTTTTTTTCCTCAACTGACAGATGCTGAATGCTACTGCAAAACAGTCCAGAAACACCCAAACTACTGCCTGCTGGGAGTAGAGAAGTTCTGTGCCAGCTTATCTAGTTTCTCATATTCCCCCTCCAAGCAGCTGTGTCTGCCCACTATCAGACACGGGCTAATGAACGGGACAGATTTGTAGTCTGACCTTTCATGTTCTAGCACAGGGCCAATATCAGATCCTTTCAAAACAGCGCTGGAAATCTCCACGCTGCAATGAAGATCCTGATTTACAGTTACAGTTTTAAGACATTCCAATTCTGAATCCTTTTATTTAACAAAGGATACCTTAAATCAGAGTAAGACAAGACACGAGATGAATGAAGTACTAACAGGTGAGAGTTGGAAGGGGAAGAAAAGAGAGGCAGGGCAATAAGTAACATGCAGTAAAAATTCCTTTGGAAATTCTTTGCCATAATACAGAAAATAATACAGAAAGCCACTTGCCTAAATGGTAGTCGGTGTTCATAGACAGATGGGGACTGGCAAAGCTAAACCGCAAAGAGATGCTAAAGCAAAGGGAGCCAGTGGAGACAAGAGTGCTGCTCTGTTTTGAGCACACTTGTGAAGGAAAAGATGTTTAGCAATGAGGTCAAGGAGGAGGCGGATAATCCCTGCAGTAAATCAATACACAAAACCCATCTTGGATAAGTTTTGGCAGAGCAGACAGAGTAGAGAGATTCAGTCCTGGAAAGTCTGGGCAAGAACAGAGGCAAGATATAGACAATTTTAAGGATGTTAACGGTTGGATCCAGTTCTAGACACCTAAATTTAGGTACTTCTGTATGTGCTTGGCATTGATGTTCCCAACACAGCAAATGGGGCACGGAGAGCGACTCAGCTCACCCTCCCATAGACAGTTTTACACGGGGTCAGCCAAATCGCTATCCACACTCCACTCGCTGGAAAAACGAACAGGAGCTCTTTCTTGGCAGAAGTGGAAGAGCAGGAAGCCAGCTGAGGGTGAACAGACTCAAATTTGGAGGCTAAGATAGAATAAGAGGGCAAAAAATTCAAAACAGCAGGTGGGTATATTAAATTTATAACACCAGTCTCGTATTTTGTGTGTTATTTCCTATTACCACCCTGATGAATCTTAACATGTCATTTTCCAGAGACAAGATGGAAAGATTTCCTATTCCTATTTCCTAATGTCACTCACTTCATCCTAAGCCTCTTATAAAAGCTGCCTTTCTATCTCCATTTTCCTCTTTAAGATGTCTACAGATATTTAAACATGGTGCTCACTGGGGAGAGAATAAACACACAGTTTACTAACCCATCTCCTCCCTGCCCAATGGGACACAAATTGTTCCGGTTTTTACTTTAGGTCGAGTTCTGTACTCTGCAAGGTCCACACTTTTGCTCAGTGCTCATTTTGCTGGAACTATGCATTTGCACACCCAAAAGATACCTTTTGGCCATAAGGCTGAGGACCATCAGCACTGACACGTGCAGGCAGCTGGTCAAAGCGGATTAGCTATAGCAAGAAAGAAAATGTAAGGAAGATATTTTAATCTTCACATGTCTTACAAGATCCAGAGGTAGATTCTCAATTTGCAGACCACTGCTTTCTCGCTAAGGAGTGATACACGTTAATTTAGTTTCAACCAAATGATGCTGCTATAAATTTTCCCTACCCCATTCCACTAACCCGATCGGCTAAGCACAGCTGTACCACTTCTCCCAACATATTTTCCAAGCCCATATTGCCTGAATAATTCTGATTACTAGATCTTCCACCCAAGGCTCCCATAAGGGTAATGGAGAAAAACAAAGAACGGTCACTTCCAAAGTAAGGAAGAAAGGAAAAATCTAAAAGTCACACGCTTCAAAACCTTCCTTAAAACAGCAGAGGGCGAATCATGAGGACACCTGAAAACCTGCAGTGTAGGAAATTGCTATTAATCATTATTTTAGCTACTAATGCTTAAAGGGAGCCCTGATAGGATTTATTGAGAGTCTGCATAAAAAACTTTTGGAAGCTATAAAAACCATCTTAAATACTACCAAAAAGTCAAAGACTTTTGGGTAGTCTTTTGTCTCTGGAGACTGTCTCCGTTAATACAAAATATCTAATAAATGGCATGGCAAAGAATTAAAATGGTTTCCTCGCATTTTACAACTATTTCTAACAAAAGAAGAATGGAATACCACAGATCTACGAACTACAAGACAGATTTATGGTGCTCTACACTGAAATAAAATTCTAGTAAATTTTGATATAATAAGACAGCCTATATAATGAGGAATAAAATTCCTCATTTCATTAAGGTATTCCCTGTGCATTTTCCAGATATGAACTGCACATAGTACACCACACATACAGTTTACAGATGATCTGCTAGAACTGAGTGTTCTACTTTCACATGAGTACTTTGAAGATTTTTAGAAGAAAAATACAACTTCATTAAGAGGGCTTTGCTTAATGCAATGAAGGCGTAAGACAAATAATGGTGAAAGACAGGAATCTTCCAGGAAAAGAACATTATGATGAACTGTCTGTCAATTAGCTACATCTGTAAATTGAGTTTAAAAAGATTAAAACATGCTAACACTAACTGACCCCTTAACTCCAATTCATTTCTTAAAAGATGCATCAGACTGAAAGTAACTTCATTCGCAGAGACATTTTACATTTAAGCCACTCCTAAAATATTTTAACTGTGCTCCAGAGCATGATATTTATTTCTCCGTCTATATTCTTTATATATTCCTAGATAACATTTTATCGCAGGAGCCAACAGGGAAGTATGCTGACTCTATCTTACTTTCTTGCCAAGAAAGGGAGAAGGAAAAAAAAAAGCCACCCTAGTCCAAATCTATCTACCTTCAGAGACTACAGAAAACCTCAGAGACTTAAATGACTTCGAAGACTTTGGGCTACCTATTGGGAATGGGCAGAGTTCACCCTACAAGCCCTTAGCAGATGATACCCGGTCTCAGACGATGGGTCCAGACACCTGCATTTAGGAGGGACACAGGGACTTACTTGACTAAAGCCTCGCTACTCATTTTACGCACGAGAAAACAGATTGTACAAGACAACTGCTGTAAAATAATCACATTCATGGCCCAGTCTAACCTCTGTTACATCTGTACATTATCCAGGGCTCTGTCCTCCTCGGTTGTAGTGCCTACCGCAGCACGAAAGCCCCAAGCACACGCGGTGGTCTGCCTTGCTGCACGCACAACTTGCTGCTCTCCAAATACAGCTCTACTATACATTTATGCATTTGTGCTTAAAAATTAGAAATAAGGACCGACAAGAGCTCAGCAGACCACAGGGCTGGCACATTAGCCAGGTGTCGTTATATTAAAGGTAATGTGAAGCTAGAGCGCTTAATTAAGAAAAGGCCAAAAGGATGGTAAAAAAAATCACCAAATGTATCAAGGATAAACAAGGAAGACACCATAGCTTGAGGGGTTTATAGAAGACATTTTTTAATATGCTATGAACTATCAAACAAAATACAAGGTTGGGAGCAGTATGGTCCATAGCTAGGTGAAAAGGAGAAAGCTTTGCCATGACAGTTGCCTTTTTGAGAAGTACACCCATAGTTTTCCAAACCCTGGGTGGCTTCACCCGCCTTTTTCTTATGTTACCATGCTCCGGAGAGGAGGAAAAAAAAAAAAAAAATCCCTCAAACAACTAATATAAGCTTTTCATTTAAATTAGGGATAGTTTCTTTTCAAAAGATTAAAGCAGTAGCTAATGCAGTTCAGAGCTGCAGCACAGAAATTTCATCTTTCCAAACAGATCAAAAGATTCGCCTGATCTACAGTGGTTTCGTATTTAAATGATCTGGAACCTGAGTCCTGGCAACACCGGACATTCGCCTCTATTTTTTGTGCTTCATGGAAACTGCAGCATCAGGATGCTAAAGCAGCATCATTTGTCACCAAAACAGTAATCAAAAGTACATTATTACAAATGCCTAAACAGAAGCATTTATAGATTAGTGGAGCTTATCCTTAACTGAAGGTTAATACTATGCATATGTGAATAAATACATAAAGGAGAAGAATTATAAAGGAGTCATTTAAGAGACAGCATTCAATTTTGTCATTTCAACCTCTCTTCGTCGTGATGCCCAGCAACTTTGTTTAATCTTCCAAACCACGGCTGCCACCAGGAGCAAAGACAGGAAACAACTGTAAAGGAGAAAAAAAAAAAGAAAAGAAAAAGAAAAATCTCTTATTGTCCTTGTCCATAACATATCAGCAGCTGAAAGCTCTAGCAAATCAAAAACTAGACTAAAAGTTCATATAATACTTAGAGGTACTTTGATGAAAGATAATACAGCCGCGCAAAATGTTTTGCACAGTTCAGTGCTCATGACACCTGGCGAGGAAAGATGTACATCTATTTTCGGAGAAAACTGCAGTTCCAGAGTTACCTATTTGACCTCTTGTCATACAACGCTAGGAAATTTCACTAGGAAATCAGAACAGTAAGGCAGAAAGATTTAACCAAATTGGGGAAAAAAAATAAAACAATACCAATGATCTTTGGCTATATTTAAAGCGAGAGGATAACTGTGACGTGCCACTAGAAGGGCATCCGGGATTCTTTCGGATACCAGGGTTGGTCGTACTGAACTCGAGACATTGTCGTTTGTCAAGTGTGAGAATTTATTAGAGCTAAGAGGTTATAACCAAGCTATCAGTATAGCAAAGCTAGAATTATAACAGTACTGAAAACATATATACTTTTAAGAGCTCTAGTCAACACCAGCGTGCACATCAGCAGGTGACCTGGTGCTCAGCCCACAGCCCTGCTGGGTGGGCAGCAACGCGCCCATTAGCAGGTCCATCAGTGGGGAAGGGCTCCACAGGGCCAAGACGTCTACGGTGTGGGCCTGGCCAGGATGTCTACGGTGTGGGTCTGCGGTGTCACTTCTCCTTTGTCTGGACTTGTCAATCGTGGGGTCATTAGAAGGTGTGCCCCCAGGCTGCAGCAACCCCACAGCATGGTGGTGCCAGCCGTGGTGCACCCGGGGTTCGTTAGCTCTTGGGGAGCGTCCCAGAGCAAACCCGCCTTCTACGGGTGCACCATCCGGAGCCCCCACGCTTGCCTGTGTGGTGCGTGTCACTCCACCCCTTGACGCCATCAGACGTGCACGTTTTTTTTTCAGAAGTCAGCAAGTTCCCTTTGGTGTGCAGTGGGTGGTTTTTCGGTAAGCACAGTGTACTGGCTGCCAGTTTAGCACTGCACTCTTTTCCAAGCAGATCTATTCGGGCATCTGCACTTTAAGGTATGTTGTTAGCAACAAGAAGCTGCTCTTCCCCAGATACTTATCCAGTAGCAGGACAAACGCTCATGAGCTAGTCCCATGAGTACTCCTTTTGCCGCTGCRCAGGCTGAACATGATGTCCCATATTTGACAACTATTCTACTCCATACAAAACCGACCCATAAAAGACCGGTCATTTATGTCAACCAGTTCCACGCATTGTGAAACTCCACGGTAATTTTGGGGAAGGTAAGAGGACAGTCCTCCCCAAAGGCTGGCTATCTGCTATACATTAATAGTAACATAAAAGCAGCAGCTATCATTAATCAAGCACACGCTCCTCCTTGAGAGACTAGCAAATAATCAAGGGCAAAACAATTTTCTACAGTAATTTTGTCCCATATTATGAACATCTTGATTTAAAAGTGCTAAGGCATCGATGGTTCCATCTTCTATCTCTTCTATGGTTATGGAGAGATTCACAATTGCTTTTTCTAGTTCAGCTACTCCCAGTCAGGGCATGCGTCTAGAAGGGGAAGAAAGAAAAAACACAGGTCTGGAACAGGCACCCAAGCCAGAACGGTTAGTGGCTTATCAGATTTATGCCCATGAGAGGATCCACCTCTCTGGTAATTGAAATTTGGTCGCCACCCTTGCAGTTGGGTTTTAAGACTATTCGGCTCTTGTAGTTAGGCCCAGCAGCAATTTAGCGCTCTCAAGATAAGAGAAAAAAGATTGCTATTAATCAGCTTATTTGTTCCTCGAAATGGAATATTTCTTTTCATAGGAACTTCAAATATAGTTGGTTGCCTTTTTTTTCCTTATTTTCCCATATTTCCCTGATTTTTTTTTTATAATATACAATTTTACACTTTAACTTAAATCAACAGCTGTTATGCATAGATTTTACCATCTTTTTTTCTTTCTTTCCTTTCTTTCATCAAGGAAAGGTGCTAGCACCTTACTTAGGATCCTGATTTTTTATAAACACTGGGATATAGCTGTTAAGTTTGGTTATCAAGCTGGTATGAGTATCTCATACTTACCTACACCATCTTCCTTTGATGCTACTTCTATTCTGGCTCCTAGATTCACTCTATCACTTACACACTTAAAAAAAACCTCCACATTACTCATCTCAACAATTCTATCACTATTTCTGGCTGCTTCTTTTCAAGCTGTCCTCTTCAGAGGATCCCTCTGTAAGACCCAAACAAAAAGAAAAGCCTACCAAGGCCATTAGGTTGTTACAGTTTGGTTTTAACTGTAACTGCTGAAACTATTTCTTTTAAGATTATTCAGTCACATCAATCTATTATTCAAATTTGAACAGTTTTCTTTTTCACTGATTTTTCTTTATGATCAGAAACTTTTACTACATCTTGAGGCATTTTCCAGCCCTTTCTGGTTTCATGTAATTAAAGATGTTGCCTTTTCACATTATAGGTCTTTCTTGTTTCTTTGACTTCTATCCTGCAAACATTTAACTCTTCCATCTCTGGTT